>NC_074675.1:42672948-42870448 GCF_029448725.1 Salvelinus fontinalis
CAAACATTTCTAAAAACATGTTTTTACTTTGTCATTATAGGTTACTGTGTATAAATGGGTGAGGTAAAATATGAATTCAATCCATTTTGAATTCAGGCTATAACAACAAAATGTGGAATAAGTCAAGTGGCATAAATCTTTTCCAAATGCACTGTACAGTAGGTGATAGCCTCAGTGATTTCTATGTGGCTGCGGGATGTTTTTTCATTAGCTCTTATCAGCACTCAGGTTTTCCGACACACTGAGGTGAAGCCCTATCTCTCCTCAGCAGCATCTTTCATTGTGCACTCTTAGCGGGACACTTGAGATTGGTCAGCATGTGCATGTCATGCAGAGAGAGAGAGAGAGAGCACGCTTGTGATTGGTCAGCATCCTCTGTGCATGTAGAGAGTGAATGAACGTAGTCTAGCGCATGTCATTAGAGGAGGCACGTAGTCCAGTTTTTTGTTGTATTAACATAGTATCAAAGGAGAAAATCGCAGCCTCTTGCGATATGGGTATTGCACATGTCAATATCGCAATTTCAATCAGAATTTGATTAATCTTGCAGCCCTGTCACATGCAGCAAGACACTCAATGATTCATTCCGGTCCAAGATCAAGCATATTTCAGGGACTTAAAAATAAACAGTAGACAATGATTTCTGCCAAAAACATCAGCGTTCAGTCTTACATGAGTTCCTCTGGTGTTATGATCACTTTTTTTTTTATTTTTTTTTATCAGGAATTTGAATGCAGGTCCACATCAACAGCTGTCCGTTTCCAGTCTAGGACATGATGCATTCACCTTGCAAGCTCTCGTGCACGACTTGTAAAATGTGGAAAAAGGACTGGGCCTTCCATTTTAAGAAATCATCAAACCCCAACACCATGCGCTCATTAGACTGCTAAATTCCCTGGGGTAATAGTGATGCTACCACCAAAACAAAGAACATCTGAGAAAAGGTAAGCTATATGTTGACAAGAGAAAGCTGGTACATATACCAATATATGTGGACACCCCTTTAAATAATTAGTGGATTCAGCTCTTTCAGCCATTCCCGTTGCTGACAGGTGAATAAAATCAGGTTACTCAACCGAGTAACCGGGTGGTAGCTGGCTAGTGATGGCCTTAACTTCTATTACCATCGCCAACCATGTAAAAATAGACTACGTAAAGCCAACAAATAAAAACATTGCAGCCTACAGGTAGAAAATATAAAAATAAATCACACTGGATATGCATGGCCTGTCTGCAAGGAAATTTAAACATTTTATCAACTATTAATTTGGTCCAGCCCCAAGCTTGCACTAACAAACCTGCAACACCATATAAAATATTCTGGACCCTCATAGTTCCCCGGCCAGTGAGCTCCAGACAGACACAGCTGTATATTTATTTATTTATTTTTATTTTACCGTTATTTTACCAGGTAAGTTGACTGAGAACACGTTCTCATTTGCAGCAACGACCTGGGGAATAGTTACAGGGGAGAGGAGGGGGGTGAATGAGCCAATTGTAAACTGGGGATTATATGCGCACGAGATAATCAGGTAAGCCTATTTTATGACAATTCCACCAGATCACAGCATGACATTTGTTTTCCCTTTCACGCCGAGTGGTTATCAAAAGAGAGACCTGGAAAGATTTCTCAAATGGGCTACTTTGAAGAACTATCGTCATTCTCAATGGACGTAAAAACAGACTTTGTTTACAGCAAGTTTGAAGTGACGAAAAAATTACTTTGAGAAGCTCCACAGTTCATTTGTGGTGGTGAGTTAAGACAATTAGAAATACCATCAGATCCCCAAATGGGCACATTTATAAGTCTATGTTTGCACGCAGGGCAGATAGCCAAGGCCTACTTCTATGCGTATTCAGGTGCGCGTCCTTACTCAACATTGACAGGAGGACTCCAAACAAAATACAATGAATGAATTGATAACTCGTATGTGGAATGAAATAAACCAAAACTTGTTTCTCACAAGTGTAGCATAGGTTGAACACTCTGAAAACAACGTGTCCACTCTGGCATGGAGAACTGTAAGACTGGAATAATAATACTATATTGAATGCATTAACAGAAATTAGGTTAACCAAACAAACATTGTAGATTAGAAATTATGGGAATTAACGGTAAAATGTACTACCTGTGATACTGGTGTGCCATCCCCATGGCCTCCATAATGGATTAATCCTTTGAGATGTGTCAATCAAGACATGTACCATACATTTTATTAACATTTTTTGCAACTGCTCAACTAAAAGAAATGCTTGGCCGACCAACAGCCTATCGACCAAACAATCGATCAGTCAACTAAATGGGGTCAGCCCTAGATGGAACACACATTTCAAAACAATACGCTCATCTACACCCCAGCTCTGAATTTCCATAAAGCCAATGTGAGGATAATGCTACAGTAGAACCCATTAGGGAGGCCATTACTGAGAGCTAACAGCATCGACATGAAGGCATTAGAACATGCCTTGGCTCAAGACCTCGAAACTCCATGACAGGTTTAATATCACTTTCTGTGAACACTTCCTAGGTTTGTGATGATTTGTGTTAAAGCTGCAATATGTATCTTTTTTGGGGGCGACCCGACTAAATTCACATAGAAAAGTGACAGATCTATAACTCATTGTCATTGAAAGCAAGTCTAAGAAGTGGTAGATCTGTTCTATGTGCGCTATATCTATTGCTTCCCATTCTTAAGTGAAATGTTTGCGTCTTTTACTTTAGGTTTTGTACACCAGCTTCAAACAGCTGAAAACAATGTTCTGGGTTATTGAAAATATATTTCACAGTGGTTTAGATGGTACTATGATACATTGCTTGTTTTGTCACAAACTGCAATTAGGCAAACTATTCAAATTTTAGCAACCAGGAAATGGCGATTTCTGGATATTGCACCTAATAGTGTGTTAATACAGGCCATTACATTAGCCACAACCTGTTATAGATGCTTACATCCAGATTTTTAAAGCATCATGGGTGATGGGACTATGAATGCATTCATAATGCACTATGGTTCATAGAAAGTTTTACCAAAGTTGTTTTCTCCCAGATGAGGGGAACAGTTGTATATTTAGAATTCCCTGGCCCTCCCTACTGTACTTTCCAAGATAATCTATCATTTCATTTCTCACTTAAAAAACAAGTCCAGTTTATGTCCAAGCAAGTATGCACAACGGAACTGATGTTGTGTTTGTTTTATCAACAAGTGCTTGGCTTAAATAAGAGTTTGCTCGACAAGTTTGTTACCATGCGTATACATGCTTGCTTGTCATCATGCCCAGCTGCACAATGTCATTGTGGTCAGAAGCCTTGTGGTTCCATGACAACAGGTCAGTGGGTAGCCACAGCAGGGCCAGACAGAAGCAGCATTGCGCTGAGTGTATCTAGGCCGAGCGCACTTCATGTCACCCACATATTCACCAGTACTGTAACCTTGTCGTCCATCAAAACAGCAGCAGTTAAATATAGCAGAACACAGGACATAGCAAATCATCTCCTCAAAGAAATCACCTGCAGCATTCAATCTAAGGAGGTTCTGAGCCAGCCAGCCATTGAGTTTAGTACACCACAATTTGTGCTATTTTCAACAGAACATTTCACAGAGAGGAGCGCCATGGATTATTGTGCGCTTGTGCTCAGACACTACTGTACCGCTCACAAGCCCGGGAAACTGATACCATGACCTCGTTGACCATATCAAGTCATATGATATACCATTGGGAAAATCTTAAGACGATACAAAGCCCAAATCAAGGAAGCCAATGTTGGGGTCAGGTTAAAAACAAAGGCTATGAGACAACATTAAACTGAGTGAATTCATAACGCAGTCGACCGCCTTTTTTTTACTGTGTAAACACTGAACATTGTTTTATCCAAATGTTTCATTCATACAGCAGCAGAAGAAGAAATAAGGAAGTAGATATGAACCTGTTTTGCCATGTGAATCGCTTGTAAACATTTCAGCATCGCACGTTCATTTCAAACAATAGTTAACTTCCACGTGGCCATCAAAGCTACCTGTACTGTATAAAAAGGTGTTCCCCTCCTTCTGCAGATGAAGAGAACCCTCTCTAACAGGAGACTAATGCCATGGCGAAGTTGACAGCGCTGTCTCCTACTTGTGAGCACTGTCTTCGCGCTCAGCGACACAAAGCCCTTACTAGAGGCCCAACTTCATCCTCTTGAACCCCTACAGGAGACGGCAAATCCCCGGATCCTTACTCTTACAGGAGACTGACGTGAAACACGTTCCTCCTACACTCTAAAAATAAAAGGTTCCTGGAGTATGCTTTAGGGGTTCTTCAAATTGAAACTGTGGGGGAACCCCTTTTAATGGTTCCTCAACGAAACTTTTGAAGAACCTTTTGGGAGAAAAAAAAATGCACTACCCCCCCCGCCCTCCCCTATTATTATTATTAATAATAAATAATAATAAGAATAATAATATGCATAACAATAACACCATATTTTAGTTGTCAGTGTTTATTATGATTTTAGTGGCAAAGCAGAATTCAAAAATCGAAATATGAGGTAAACTCCCAGCTGAGCCCCAAGTATATTGGGTATGTCCTCTGGCGTGTTGATGTGCTCTGTATCCACAGCCCAGAATGATTTTGCAGTGCATGGTGATTGAACTTGTTTCCTGTTATATTCATCAGAGGTGTAGGGAGGGTGAAGTCTGTGAATCCAAAAAATAGAAATTATACAGATGATTAACAAAACATGCACACAACAGTAATTCATACCTTTGTTTTTGTAGTAAATGTTAATGAAAAAAAATCAGTTTTGATAATGATTTTCATACACATGCCTTGTCCATAACGTAGAGGCCTCTGGGACATCCTTTGAAGAGGTAAGGGAGGAGGATGCTAAATGTGCTCTGCATAACATAATATCAATTGACATTCCTTTGTACGCCTCCTCGTCTGTATACCTGCAGACAGACACACAAGTGAGCAGTTCAGTCATCTGCATCCAACACTGCTAGCTTTCAACATATTCTTATAGCCAACACGTTCTTACCTCTCTTTGACTGATATCCATTGAATTGTATCCATTTTGGGTTTTAGAAAGATTTGCCAAATATGAAAAGATAGATGGTATCATCATAAAACAATATCAATTTAGATCATACAAGGGACAAACCTTCAATTGAGGAGATCTTAACATGTTTCAGTTAAGTGCCTGCACCTGCTGTCCTTTCATATTAAAATCAAAATGTTTCAGTTGGGTAGTTAGGTTCCTGCAAGAAAACCCACCAATTAAGTAGGTTCCTTGATTAACGCCACCTCCTTTGTCGTTCTTGGAAGAACCTTTTGGGGGCAATTTTCAGAGCCAAGAACCCTAAAGTTTTTCGAAGAACTTTGAGGCTTTTAGATGAACCCTTGTTGAACCCCACATTTTTAGAGTGTATATAGAGGACATGGGTGTCAAGGGAAACTACGTTGGAACAGAACCCACCTCTCGGGGTCCGCAGACATAGGCTACCCAGGAGTGCCTTTGGCTGTGGAGTGACGGGTCCAGGTTTTACTACCGCGACCCGGACAACATACAGCCTGATAACTACCAGGGAAATGAGAACTGTACGCATGTGAACTGGGGAGAAGAGAAACGCTGGAATTATTGTATCTGCAGTGTGAAGTTACCTTCTGTATGTGCCATGAAACGATGAGCTCTCCGACATCTTAACTGAGAAATCTATTTTGTTTGATTTTCTATTTATGACACATTAAATTGGTTACTAGATAACATGACTAACAGAAATAAAACACACAACATTGTTTCTTTCACTGCATTTTGTTTTGTAACATCCATCTTGTATACACTGGAAACAACGGGCAGTTTGATATCAATAATGCGTCAAATGTAAATAAAGGATCACTTCCATATTCAAACCGGCTCTGCATGTTAGTGTAAGCCAGGATACACAACCTCATCCCACAAACTAATCTACAATAAGCATGTAAAGAATAAAATAACCTGAAAGGGCTGCTGTATCCTAATAATGTAATACAATTACCATTTATTTTCATACTACACTATTAATTATGCACTAATGGTAATTATTTCCCAAATGAGAGTTCAGCACTTTTAAAATGGGAATTATCCATACTCTAGGGAAGAGCCAACTCAGCATAACTGTAATGAATAGTGAGAGCAGTGTAGTCCATTGTTGCATGTTTTCCCTCTGTCCCCAGAGCAGCCTTTTCACCTGTTAAATGGAGCATGGCACTACAGCCTGAGTAGAAAGCCACTTGACTGAACATGAGTCACGACACACAGGAACCTTTTCCCACTCTTCTCCCTCCTCGGGCCGTGTTCTGAGTCAGTGTGTCGGAATGTCTGCATAAATTATTCAGCCGAGCGGTGCCTGCTATCAGCAGATAACAAGTGGCTCCTTACTGGTCAGGGTGTTCCAAAGACACTGTATAAGCCACCTGGTGATTAGACCTCTGTCTGTGAAGAGCTGTGTATCATTGTGGCAATAGAGCACAAGACAAATTAGACAAAGTACTGTACATCGTACAGGTCACAACTATTTTCTCAGGGGCTCCCTTTGCTCAGCTCACTAGCCAAAGGCTAGTTGGGGTCAGAATTTACATAGACGGCGAGAAATGTCCAGTCGTGAAAAAGTACACCCCCTGGAAAGTTACGTTTTTGTACAAATTTGGACACATGGATATTTGAGCTAAATTCCCACCACATTCATTTAGAAAGGTAACCAGATTTAACAAAAAAAATATACTTTGAATATGTTATGCAATTAAAATAAACAAACATTTATTTTCCTTATGCGGAAAACGTTTGTACACCCCTACCTTTACCATCATATGAAATGGCTAAAATTAGAATCAGGTGCACCAAAACCAGTGCAAATGATTAGAAAATCATTAGAGAGAAACGTATAGATTAGAAACTTGGTCTCTTTGGTCTTAACCTTATGGGTGTGTGGTAACATCACGCCAAGATCAAAAGACCTACCTGAGGCCCTCAGAAGAAATACCATTGATGCCTATGAGTCTGGGAGGGGTTGCAAATCAATTTCCAAGCAATTCAAAGTACATCATCCCACTGTCTGACAGCTCATCTACAAATGGAGAAGTCCCACCAAATTCAGTCCAAGAGCTGACCGAAAGATGCTCATAGAAGTCTCTAAGAACCCCAGGGTAACATCAAGTGATCTACAGGCCTCTCTTGCCACAATCAATGTCAAAGTGCATGAGTCAACTGTCAGAAAGAGACTGCACACACTTGGCCTACATGGGAGATCAGGAAGAAGCCTCTGCTCTCCAAAAATAATATCAAGACAAGACTGACGTTTGCCAGACAGCAGCTGGGTAAAGACCAAAACTACTGGAACAATGTGCTCTGGACAGTCAAAGGTGGAGTTGTTTGGCCGCAATGCCAGATGCCATGTTTGGCGAAAACGAACCATTGCCTTTGAACAGAAGAACCTCACACTAACTGTAAATCACGGAGGCGGTGGCATTATGGTTTGGGGCTGCTTTGCTGACTCGGGGCCTGGCCAACTTGCCATCATTGAGACAACCATGAATTTTGTGTTGTACCAGAAAATTCTTGAGGAGAATGTGAGGCCATCTTTCAAAAAAGCTGAAGCTGAACCGAACATGGATCTTGCAACAGGACAATGATCCAAAACACAAAAGCAAAGCTACAACAGTGTCACGCCCTGATCGTTTTCACCTGTCCTTGTCTCCAACCCCTCCAGGTGTCACCCATCTTCCCTATCATCCCGTGCATTTATACCGGCGTTATCTGTCTGTTTGTTGCCAGTTCGTCTTGTTCCTTCAAGCTAACCAGCGTTTTTCCTGTCAGCTCCTATCGTTTCCCAGCCTCTCTTTCCTCACCCTCCTGGTTCTTGACCTTTGCATGTCCTGACCCTGTACCCGCCCGCCTGACCTCTCTGCCTGATCCTGAGCCTGCCAGCCATCCTGTACCTTTGCTCCACCTCTGGATAACTGAACTCTGCCCATTCCCTGATCCTGAGTGCGCCTGCCATCCTGTACCTTTGCCTTACCCTGGATCTTCGACCCCTGCCTGCCTTGACCTGTCTTGCCTGCCCCTGTTGCTACAATAAACATTGTTACTTCGACTGTCTGCATCTGGGTCTTACCTTGATTCCTGACAAACAGAATGGCTCAAAAATAAGAAATGGAGGGTTATGGAATGGCAGAGTCAAAGCCCAGATCTCAATCCTATCAAAATGCTGTGGGGGGACTTGAAGCGGGCCGTGCACACAAGAAAGCCCTCGAACATGACACAGTTGAAGCAGTACCGTAAAGAAGAGTGTGCAAAAATTCCTCCCAGTCGATGTAAGAGACTGATAAAAAGTTACAAGAAATGGCTACATTAAATTATTTCAGCCAAAGGGGGCAACACAAGCTATTGAAGCTAGCGGTGTACTTATTTTTTCCGCACTATGGAATTGCATTTCTGTTGATTTTTGTGGAATAAATGATTGCAAAGTATAATCTTTCACTGTTGTCAATAGTGTTGAAGTGAAGATTACATATCCATCTGTCCAAATATGAAAATGAAAGGCAACTTTCCAGGGAGTGTACTTACTTTTTCACACGACTGTACATCAGGAATGAATGAAGGCAGCACTTGACAGCTCTATGTTGTTTGGCCCCACGACATGATAGCTGTTGTAAATCTCACTGTCTTTAAATAAATGGAGCCGTAACCATTTGTTTTATGACAGATTTTGCAAACAGCATTGTGGATCCTTGCTAAAATCCATATGCATTCTGCCAAAAATACAATAGCCATTTGGTTTTAAATAATAAAGTATAAGGGTGCTGCTTCCACATTCATTAAACCGATTGAATCACCGATTGAAAATATATAAAGATGGATGTAATGTGGCTTTAAGTCTAAATCCCCAATGGCCACGTAGCCTTTAGTCTAAGAATAGGGGCAATGTAAAGTATATGCTCATTCGGCCAATTGGTTGCATACTGATGAGGGCATGACACACTAAGTATATACAGTGCATTTGGAAAGTATTCAGACCCCTTCCCTTTTTCCACATTTTGTTAGGTTACAGACTTATTTTTAAATTGATACAAATATTTTCCCCCTCATCTACACACAGTACCCCATAATGACAAGGCAAAAACAGATTTAAAAACATTTATTAAATACCTTATTTTAATAAGTATTCAGACCCTTTGCTATGAGACTCGAAATTGAGCTCAGGTACATCCTATTTCCATTGATCATCCTTGAGATGTTTCTACAACTTGATTGGAGTCCACCTGTGGTAAATTCAATTTATTGGACATGATTTGGAAAGGCACACACCTGTCTATATAAGGGCCCACAGTTGACAGTGCAAACCAAACCATGATGTCGAAGGACTTGTACATAGCGCTGCGAGACAGGATTGTGTCGAGTCACTGATCTGAGGAAGGGTACCAAAAAATTTCAAGAACACAGTTGCCTCCATCATTCTTAAATGGAAGAAGTTTGGAACCACCAACACTCTTCGATCTGGCCACTCGGCCAAACTGCGCAATCAGGGGAGACGAGGCTTGGTCAGGGAGGTGACCAAGAACCTGATGGTCACTCTGACAGAGCTCTAGAGTGCCTCTGTGGAGATGGGAGAACCTTCCAGAGGGACAACCATCTCTGCAGCACTCCACCATTCAGACGGAAGCCCCTCCTCATTAAAAGGCACATGACAGCCTGCTTGGAGTTTCCCAAAAGGCACCTAACGGACTCTCAGACCATGAGGAACACGATTCTCTGGTCGGATGAAACCAAGAATGAACTCTTTGGCCTAAATGGCAAAACGTCACGTCTGGAGGAAACCTGGCACCATCCCTACGGTGAAGCATGGTGTGGGGATGTTTTTCAGTGGCAGAGACTGGAAGACTAGTCAGCATCGAGGGAAAGATGCACGGAGCAAAGTACAGAGATATCCTTGATGAAAACCTGCTCCAGAGCGCTCAGGACCTCAGACTGGTTTGAAGGTTCACCTTCCAACAGGACAACAACCCTAAGCACACAGCCAAGACAACGCAGGAGTGGCTTCAGGACAAGTCTCAATGTCCATGAGTGGCCCAACCAGAGCCCAACTTGAACCTGATCGAACATCTCTGGAGAGAACTGAAAATAGTTGTGCAGCAATGCTCCCCATCCAACCTGACAGAGCTTGAGAGGATCTGGAGAGAGGAATGGGAGAAACTCCCCAAATACAGGTGTACCAAGCTTGTAGCATCAAAGCTGCTTTAACAAAGTACTGAAAACATATGTAAATGTGATATCAGTTTTTATTTTTGATACATTTGTAACCAAAAAAACAGTTTTTGCTTTGTCATTATGGGGTATTGTGTGTGATTGACGAGGGAAAAAAATATTTAATACATTTTAGAATAAGGCAGTAACGTATGGACATATTGTGTTATATTGTGTTACTGCCTTAGAATAAGGCAGTAACACAATATGGAAAAAGTCAAGGGGTCTGAATATGAAAAAAGTCAAGGGGTCTGAATACTTTCCAAATGCACTGTAAGAGACTAAGTTGTGTTTCTTACCTAACTATGACTCATTTCAGGAAACTAGGTGTATGTCGCGCATCACTACTTCACAGGAGAGCCATTTGGAGAGCCACAGGAGAGCCATAAATGTATTATTTTTTTATCAAAATGCATTTTTTGCCAGAAATGTGTTCTGGACCATGTGAACTTTCATGTGCCTTAATAACAAGCTTGTATGCCATCTGTAAATACAAATACAATTGTTAAAATTACGAGCCTAGTTGGTTTAGCCACGGAAAAAAACAGCAACCTTCCGGCTAGCCATGATTGGCTGAGAAAAAGAGTGGGCTGGACATGCCAAGAGATGAGTTTGTATTGGTCTCCAATGTAGCACACTTCTGTCTATAATATGAGCTGGTCAGTATGTGTAGGTAATCCTTTCTAACGCTGCTTTTTTGAAAGGCATCGCATAGTAAAATTGCATAAGTGTGGATCTCCACTTTCTAGAAGACAGAGTTTTGAAATCAGTGGAATTAGAGTATGATAGCTAAGGAGATGGAGAACATTCTGCAGTTTGATTGCAAATAACACACAGAAGGCTGTTGTATAAAACACCTGTCTCTGGATTACATCTTCAAACTAAGGGCAACCATGGCACCCGTGACAGAAGGGGGAAGCGTCCATCCATGTAAGATAGTCTAGCTAGCTACATTTTCAGATATTACCCCGTTTCTAATTTAGTCAGAAAGTCAACTGTTAGCTAGCTCGCTATCTTGCTAGCTAACGTTACGTGTATGATCTGCGGAGTAATAGTATTCTAATCGCAGAGCCATTTGTATTGCTAGTTATAGCCCAAGTTAGCTAGCTAACATTGAACCTGGTTGTTTCGCTACCTGCAGATTCATGGATGGTAGTAACGTTATGAGTTGGGATTATGGCTCATTGTTTAGCTAGCTATCTACATGTCTAAATAAAAGACTCCACTATGCAAGTAACTATTTCAATAGAATGTTCAGGATTTCACTGCGACAACTGTGGATAGAGGTAGCTGGTAAATTCGCTCTGGCTATCTACTCCGATTTTCAGAGCACTCGTCTGAGTGTTCCAGAGCACAGAATAACTGACGAATTTACGAACGCTCAATACCAGTTGAATATGGCTAGTGTCAGTAAAATGGTACCAAAAAAGCGTAATTAAATTGTTGCCAGCAGCACAGTTGCAGTTACCAATGCTCTGGATAACATAAAACTGCCTAGCCAGCTCTGCTAGGGCAAGTAAAATGGTCAGCGTAAGCTGTTCTTTCATTTGTGTCTGGAAGTAGCTAACAAGTCAGCCAATGTTAGCCAGTTAGCTTGGGTGCTTGACTACTGCTGTTAAGTCAGAACACTCAGATCAACCCTACTCCTCGGCCAGACCGTCCAGTGTGCGCTCTGAATGCTCCGAGAGAGAAACGCTCTGAATTTACGAACAGACAATCTGACAACACTTCGCGTTTATGAACGACCAGAGCACACTCTGGCACTCCAGATTAAATTTACAAACACACTCGTAGTATAAACCTGCCTTTAGTCTTGAAATATTTGATTGTTTAGTACATGGCCTCACATTTGAACCGTTAAATAGATGGGAGGGGGGGATTTAAAGTTTAAGAGGGTGTGAACGATGCTGAATGGGTGTAGACAAAGAAGAGCTCTCCAGTAGGTGTACCAAAACATTCATGGGCCATTTTCTCAAAAGTGAGGTTACAAGTTTATCAACTTTCAAACCATAATTACTTTCCCATTGTTCCTCAACTTTCGACCTCTGAGTCTCTACTTCTATCAAATGTAAAAAAACGCCATTTTAAATTTTGCTACATAAGACCGCATCAAGCCGGTCAGTCACAACTAGCTTCCTTTCCCCGTAAACCTTGACTCATCTTTCCCCCATGACCACTAATCTGATAGTAAATAACAGGTGAAATCAGCATGGCAGAAACCTTTCATGAGATACGGAAAGGAAACAAGGAAATTATGCTAATCAACTAGAACATGTGCTGGGATCTCATGTGTTCTTCGTCTGTAGAAATGCAGTTCAATTTCTCCGTAGTACCACAGGATGTCAGTCATTACTGCTGTTGTACCAAATAGTGCTTTTTGGGGACGGAATGGCCATCCAGCAGTCCATTTCAGATATGTAGCAAATAACACAATGTAGATCATTTTCCTTCAGATATACATTAAGGAATGTCAAACATGTCTGCTTGGTTTCTGAAAGGGATGAAGGGTCTCCAAGAAAGACGTCCCCACAGCATAATGTGGGGTAGTACACAGTACACTCATCATAGGTGTGCACTAGTAACGCGCAGGTCAGCCGTATGTATGACGGCCTACCAAAAGACCTCCTGCGGGGACGGGGGCTGGAATTTAAAAAATTATAATAATGATAATAATAATATATTGGTCAAAACACACATTAGGACAACACAGCATAGTAGCAACATGACAACACAGCATGGTAGCAACACAACATGGTATCAGCACAAAACATGGTACAAACATTATTGGACAGAGACAACAGCACAAAGGGCAAGAAAGTAGAGACAACAATACATCACGCGAAGCAGCCACAACTGTCAGTAAGAGTGTCCATGATTAAGTCTTTGAATGAAGAGATTGAGATAAAACTGTCCAGTTTGAGTGTTTGTTGCAGCTCGTTCCAGTCGCTAGCTGCAGCGAACTGAAAGACGAGCAACCCAGGGATGTGTGCGCTTTGGGGACCTTTGGCAGAACGGGTGTTGTATGTGGAGGATGAGGGCTGTAGTAGATATCTCTGATAATCTACACTTAACAAAAATATATATGCAACAATTTTCTAAGATTGTACAGAGGTACAGTTGACATAAGGAAATCAGCCTTAAATTCATTAGACCCTAATCTATGGATTTCACATGACTGGGAATACAGATATGCATCTGTTAGTCACAGATACTTTTTGAAAATAAAGATAATGGCATGGATCAGAAAACCAGTCAGTATCTGATGTGACCACCATTTGCCTCATGCAGCACGACATCTCCTTCGCATAGAGTTGATCAGACTGTTGATTGTGGCCTGTGGAATGTTGTCCCACTCCTCTTCAATGGCTGTTGCTGGATATTGGCGGGAATTGGAACACGCTGTCGTACTCGGCAATCCAGAGCATCCCAAACAGCTCAACGGGTGACATGTCTGGTGAGTATGCAGGTCATGGAAGAACTGGGACACTTTCAGCTTCCAGAAATTGTGTACAGATCCTTGCGACATGGGGCCATGAATTATCATGCTGAAACATGAGGTGATGGCGGCAGATGAATGGCACCACAATGGGCCTCAGGATCTCGTTACGGCATCTGTGTGCATTAAAATTGTCATTGATCAAATGCAATTGTGTTCGTTGTCCATAGCTTATGCTTGCCCATACCATAACCCCACCTCCACCATGGGGCACTCTGTTCACCCCTTTGACATCAGCAAACCTCTCACCCACACAACGTCATACACAATGTCTGCAATCTGCCCGGTAGTTGAAACCGGGATTCATCCATGACCACTAGCACTTCTGCATCGTGCCAGTGGCCATCGAAGGTGAGCATTTGCCCACTGAAATTGGTTACGATGCCAATCAGCAGTCAGGTCAAGACCCTGGTGAGGAAGACGAGCACGCAGATGAGCTTCCCTGAGATGGTATCTGACAGTTTGTGCAGAAATTCTTTGGTTGTGCAAACCCACAGTTTCATCAGCTGTCCGGGTGGCTGGACTCAAACGATCCCACAGGTGAAGAAGCCGAATGTGGAGGTCCTCGGCTGGCGTGGTTACGGAGGACAATGCACACCAGCCAGAGGATGAGGGACAAACAACAATCTGTGAAGAAAAGGAAACCTGCAGAGGAGCCAGCTTGGTTTAAAGATTACAGGGTGGAGGTTGATACACCACAGCAGGCAGCTGAAAAAAGGGCATTGGAAGCACTGACACGGCACACAGAGAAGATGGCCATGATGAAACAACTACTGGCACACGGTTGTTGCTTGTCTCCCTGTTCACCGTGTAGCATGACCCGGAGCACACCCTCTATGGTATCATCAATGACATCCTGCTCTCAAAAATAGATTAAACATTGTTTACAACCCAAAAGAAAGCAGTCACACCTTTTCTGTTTTCAGCCATTTTTATTTGTGAAGTTTTATCGTTCGTAAATTCGTCGTTATCAAGCGCTCTAGACGCTGGAACCAGAGCGTTCACATTTCAGAGTAGAGAGTCCAGAGTGAATTTACGAACTCACCCTATGCTCAGACAAGGTACAGGGTAGCTGAGGAATGCTCAACTCAGTTCTCTTATATCGAGGCAGAGTTTAATTTTGATAACTAGTCATAGTATTTTCTAGCAACAACATTGAGTCACCATCAGTCCATTCTTGTCAAACTTGAAAACGCTTACCTGTACCTGTTTGTCCTGTACAACTACAGTCCTTCCGCTGGATGCTGAAATTCATACTTTTAATAACAACGAATACAACTTTTTTCCTGTATTTGGGTCCGTGCTATCTGGGATCCATAGGACGTCCCTATCCCATTGAAGTTGAACTATAAAATGGTTAAGGAAAGGGTTATGGTTGGCTTATGGTTAAGGTTAGGGGAAGAGTTAAGGTTAAGGTTATGTTTTAGGATAGGGACGTCCCAAGGACCCCGGATAGCACGGACCCAGTTGAATCTCAGTTTAAGTTGTACGTAGTAAGAGCAACACAAGGAAAAAAGTTGGTGGTTGTATTCCAGTCCTGGAGGGCTGTTTTTTGTTTCTACCTGGTAGATAATTGCATGATGCTAAATTAATCTCTTATAAGAGGGAGAGGATGAAAACCAGAAGAGTTTCTGCCCTCCAGGACCAATATTTAACAGCCCTGGTACGACAACGTTGGTTGCTAAATACAAAATCTGACACTTCAACAACTACAGAATGGAAATAATGTCTGCATTTCTTGTCTATCAATGTGTAGCTTATGCTGAGTAATGAAATAAGAAATTATATAAGACAATGATAGAGTTGGCAGACTCCTTTAATAGGGAGCTTTATATGACTGTGGGTATAAATCATGACCACTAATTAACATGCCAAACCTTCCTCTGAGCTGAAATAAAAGATTACAGAAATGTTCCATACGCACAAAAAGCTTATTTCTTCCTAAATGTTGTGCACAAAAGGTATCTGTGACCAGATGCATATCTGTATTCCCAATCATGTGAAATAAATAGATTCATCAATTTATTTCAATTGGCTGATTTCCTTAAACTGTAACTCAGTAAAATCATTGAAATTGTTGCATTTATCTTTTTGTGCAGTGTATATAAACGGTACGTCGTCATCAAAGGTGTGGACAGATGACAATAAGCCTCTCTATCCATCTGTCCAATCACAGCACTCAGAACATAAAAAATCCAATTGGACAGGCCATTCCACTGAACATAGATGATTTTACTTAATTGCGTGTTATGCTCCGCCTCCTACATCATATATCAAACTTGAACCGTGACCTCATGAAATGTTCTTCTTCCAAAGCTTTCAGACAGGACATAAACGAAGAGTTAAGAGCGCAGGGACGATGAGTGTTTCAGATTAGAACATCTATCGCTGACTTGGGGAGGCTGATGGTTGTAGATGTAGCGTGACATATTGGTACTTATCAGGATATGGATATGGGCAGACAGACCTCTATAGTTCAACTCTGTACATATAAAGCATTCTCTGATACTAAGAGAATGGGCGGCAGGTAGCCTAGTGATTAAGCGCAATGGGTCAGTAACCGAAAGGTCACTGGCTCGAACCCAGGAGCTGACAAGGTGAAACATCTGTCCATGTGCCCTTGAGCAAGGCACTTAACCCTAATTGCTCCGGTAAGTCGCTCTGGATAAGAGTGTCTGCTAAATGAATACAAATGTAAGAAGCCTACAGCACTACAGTGAAGGAGACTGGCACTTTGTCCCTCGGTGGCACCGCCTGTTTGGCATGCCCATCCAAGGAAGTCAAACAGAGTGAAATTTGTGGCGTAAACAAGCCTAGGAGTTGATTATCTAAACATGAAAGGCAGTCCATTCTCCTTTTGGCCTCCAGCAATCATAAACTCACTCCTTCTGTTCACTCTTCCCTGCGCTGTTTATTTCTGCTACAACCGCATATAAACTCCACCAGTTCCCCTCTCCCACTCCCTCCCCATCTGCCTCTCTCAATCTCTCCCTCCTTATCTGCCTCTCTCAATCTCCCCCCCCCCCTCTCTCTCTTTGTCACTGTCTTGCTCTCAGGCCTGAGTCAGACGGCAGGCAGTCATCCTAGCAGATGCTCCCCAACATGAAAACCCAACGGGAAAAACAAAAGCTGGCTCCAAAGCAAACAGAACCTGGTGGAGAGCGCCTGGGAGACAGGGGGGGGGGATTACATTTTTCTAAATCTGATCATGAAATCAGCCTAGTAAGTAACTAGCTAGTCTTTTTAAGTATAATGGTGTTCTTTCCCCTATAGAAAACCACATGCCGTCATCTTATCGCTGGTCAAGGAAAACAAAATATACAGTTGAAGTCGGAAGTTTACATACACTTAGGTTGGAGTCATTAAAACTCGTTTTTCAACCACTCCACAAACGTCTTGTTAACAAACTATAGTTTTGGCAAGTCGGTTAGGACATCTACTTTGTGCATGACACCAGAGATTTTTCCAACAGTTGTTTATGGACAGATTATTTCACTTATAATTCACTGTATCACAATTCCAGTGGGTCAGAAGTTTACATAGACTAAGTTGACTGTGCCTTTAAACAGCTTGGACAATTGCAGAAAATGATGTCATGGCTTTAGAAGCTTCTGATAGGCTACTTGACATAATTTGAGTCAATTGGAAGTGTACCTGTGGATGTATTTCAAGGCCTACCTTCAAACTCAGTGCCTCTTTGCTTGACATCATGGGAAAATCAAAAGAAATCAGCCAAGACCTCAGAAAAGTCTGGTTCATCCTTGGGAGCAATTTCCAAACGCCTGAAGGTACCACGTTCATCTGTACAGACAATAGTACGCAAGTATAAACACCATGGGACCACGCAGCCGTCATACCGCTCAGGAAGGAGACGCATTCTGTCTCCTAGAGATGAAGGTGCTTTGGTGTGAAAAGTGCAAATCAATCCCAGAACAGCAGCTAAGGGCCTTGTGAAGATGCTGGTACAAAAGTATCTATATCCACAGTAAAACGAGTCCTATATCGACATAACCTGAAAGGTAAGGACTGCTCCAAAAACGCCATAAAAAATCCAGACTACGGTTTGCAACTGCCCGTGGGGACAAAGATCATACTTTTTGGAGAAATGTCCTCTGGTCTGATGAAACAAAAATAGAACTGCTTGGCCATAATGACCATCGTTATGTTTGGAGGAAAAGGGGGAGGCTTGCAAGCTGAAGAACACCATCCCAACTGTGAGGCACGGGGGGTGGCAGCATCATGTTGTGGGGTGCTTTGCTGCAGGAGGGACTGGTGCACTTCACAAAATAGATGGCATCATGAGGGAGGAAAAGTATGTGGATATAGTGAAGCAACATCTCAAGACATCAGTCAGGAAGTTAAAGCTTGGTCGCATATGGGTCTTCCAAATGGACAATTACCCCAAGCATACTTCCAAAGTTGTGGCAAAATGGCTTAAGGACAACAAAGTCAAGGTATTGGAGTGGCCATCACAAACCCCTGACCTCAATCTCATAAAAAAATTGGTGGGCAGAACTGAAAAAGTGTGTGCGAGCAAGGAGGCCTACAAACCTGACTCAGTTACACCAGCTCTGTCAGGGGGAATGGGCCAAAATTCACCCAACTTATTGTGGGAAGCTTGTGGAAGGCTACCCCAAACGTTTGACCAAAGTTAAACAATTTAAAGACAATGCTACCAAATACTAATTGAGTGTATGCAGACCTCTGACCCACTGGGAATGTGATGAGAGAAATAAAAGCTGAAATAAATAATTCTCTACTATTAATTCTCTACTACTACTACTCTGACATTTCACATTCTTAAAATAAAGTGGTGATCCTAACTGGCCTAAGACAGGGAATTTTTACTAGGATTAAATGTCAGGAATTGTGAAAAACTGAGTTTAAATGTATTTGGCTAAGGTGTATGTAAACTTCCGTCTTCAACTGTAGCTGGCAAATTATAGCGTCACAAGAGAAAACAATACAGAGGAATAGCAGCCGAATGCCTCCAGAATATATCTTCCTCCACTGTAAAAGTTCACTAGTGATATGCTATGGGAATGAATGAGGCAGGGATGCCAGTCATCACTGCCCCAACAGTACCCCAAGCTGGGTGGCTGCTTGTAACTTTTTACACAAGGGACAATTCCATTCCAAGAAAAGTAAAGGGGTAGTCCCAGTAATTTCAACCAAGTGCAAGTGCTGCCACTTGAGTGACATGAAACGCTTGATCTGCGTTTGCTAACAATGATCAACAACTGAAAGGGTGAGTGGGTTACTGGCCAGCCAATCAGTTAGCTGATGCAATGCAATGACATGGCTAACCATAGTCAGCAATACGATTACATGCAGAGTACCCCTGCCGATTTACAAATCACACGGATTGGAGGCAATAACATTATACTGCATCATGGGTGGCCAATTCTACTAGAGAGCCAATGGGGCTGCAGGTTTTTGTTCCAGCCCTGCTCTAACACCTAATTCAGCTAATTAATGTCCTGATTAGAACCTGCATGTACCTAGTAGCACTACAGGATTACAGAATATAATTCTCACAAGAAGGTGTTCTGTACAAACACTGACTGGACAGATGCTCATTGTACAACAGAGTTAGTCAACATGTTTTAAATGCGTAACCAATTCCATTGTACAACTCCAAAATCTAAAACTGGCCACAAAATGCCCAACATCTATAGGAAAGACAGTCTGAACATGAGCATGCTTTAACACCACATGATTCAAAAACCCCTTTACAAGAAATGACTAGGCAGCTAAAGGCAATGAATATGCAAATTAAAACAATTAGGCTAATCTTGCCAGAGCATTTCTCGCAATATGCAACATCAAATGAGTGCATTGTTAATTTGCCTTGTCAGTAGAGAGTTGAGGAAGTACAGAATTACCCAGTCAGAATAAATCACAGTTTCATACCTCAGAGTACATGTATGGGGGAAATGAGCTAGACAAAACAATCGCATAAGGAACACTTTCTACCTCCACAGACCCCGTTAGAGAAAGTTGTGATCACAACACTTTGTCCACTCACAGTTGGATTCCTTGAAATCCTTTGGTTCAAACGCCTAGTATGCAGGCATAATTAGCACCCCAATTAAAGACGCAAACAGCCAAAACAAACATTGACATGTGTGGAGGATCTGTTAACTACAGTTCCGTTGCTTTATGAGAGAAGCAATGAGCTGCCAGAGTGATTATCAGTTTGGAAGGCAACCAAGTTTTCTGATTAGAAAAGAAGCCTGGCTAGGAACGTAGCGGTGGCCACTTCCTCACTTCGAGAACAAACTGTATGTGTTGTCCATGACCGCTACCTCTCCTTGATGTCTCTCCGCGACACTAAAGGACGCATGCAGTAGTTGCAGGGACGCATCTTAGTGATTTTGGGGGGATTTAAGAATGTGCTTGGTAACACTACAGTATGAAAATGTGTTGTTACATTGTATTTAAGTCATTTATTTGTAGATATATAGTAATGGAGTTGAGCAGGTAAGAGCAACAATGTTGATGGAGGGAATGTCAATTCAACTGTGTACGTTTTTATATAATGCTAAACATATTCCTTGACCTAAAACGGTCTACAAAGTCGTGGTCCTGACTACGGAAAATTATTTTTATTTTTATTATGGTGGCAGCAGAATTTGCATTTATAGTAATCTGACAAAGTAGTCCTTAAAGATCACAAATTCAGTGTTAACAATGTTAATGTTTCACTTTCAAATCGTATTATGTACCATATAATTCATATATAAGCCATTAAATGTTCACAAACCAGACTAGAGATGCCAGTAAATAGCTAAAATTCTAACTAATATAGGCTATATTACAACAAAAAGGAAAGACCAACATTTTCCGACTAATTAGGCTACAATAAATTAAAACAAATGTAGGACGCAATGGACGAAACCTCACGCAAGTGTTTCTTTTCAAAACCAGCTGTTCAAATTGACAAGACAGGTAGGCTAGTGCTAAGTAGCTGTAGTATGTACACCAAATACGGTACATTTCGCCATTCGTTCCTATAATATCGGAGAAGGCAAAAGTAGAAACATGACTCATGCAACATTTTAGAATTTAGCAAACGTCTCCATGCAAAGCACTTCGAGGTAAACCCACGCCTCTGACACGCCAACTCCACCGGCATGCTTCGACTAGTATCAGCATCAACATATCAACCCAAAGGCTGTATAATAAAACATGCAAATACTGTCCTACCAGTTGAACGTCCAGCAGCATCCACTCGGGCAGATATGCTTTCCACTCTCTTTGAATCCATGGTTATAAAAGTCGTTAGTTTAGTTTGAGCGACAGTGAGTAAATGACTTGGAGTACTGGAAAGTTGATGCTCCTTTGCCAACGAGTTGGTGCAGATTCTGCAGAAATCTTGCGCATGGCATTCTCAATGGGGGGC
Organism: Salvelinus fontinalis; assembly: GCF_029448725.1. Taxonomy (NCBI): domain Eukaryota; kingdom Metazoa; phylum Chordata; class Actinopteri; order Salmoniformes; family Salmonidae; genus Salvelinus; species Salvelinus fontinalis. The sequence continues at coordinate 42,694,111 of NC_074675.1, forward strand.
GAGCATACGACACATCAAAACTTCAGTCAGCTGCAATAAGCAAATGAGTCCATTTCTAAATTGGAATCGGAACCGGTTGTTTGACATTACTTCTTATAACGACTGTTTAAGTTCTGTTTGTATATGGTTTTATCAAAATGAGGGAATTTCACATTTTAAAGATTAGCCTTCTCATGAATCTACATATATAGGTATTAGGCTCTTTCTGTAGAAAAATAGCCCAACAAGGTCAAGCAAAGTAACGTTTTTTCTCACTGTACATTCCAAATATCCTATAGTCTATATAGGATATGAAAAGGTGACTCACAATAAATAATTTTTTCCTTCTGTTGACACAATGCTATAATGTTACAAAGTCAATTGTTTGCCATGCTGGGGGCCAATAACAAACAAAACACACACACACACGGTCTGCAGTTCTTGGTTTCAAGAACCACTGGGAATATACATTTTCTCTGTTTTTGACACACTGTCAGTCAGTGGTGGAAAAAGTACCCACTTGTCATACATGAGTAAAAGTAAAGATGGCTTAATAGAAAATGACTCAACGTGAAAGTCACCCAGTCAAATTATACTTAAGGTTATTTAAAGCCAAATACTTTTACTCAAGTATCAAAAGTCAATGTAATTGCTCAAATAAGTATCAAAAGTATAAATAGTTTGAAATTCCTTATTAAGCAAACCAACCATTTTCTGTTTAATTTTTTTTGTATTTACAGATAGCCAGGGGCACACTCCAACACCCAGACATAATTTACAAACAAAGCATGTGTTTAGTGAGTCTGCCAGATCACAGGCAGTAGGTATGACCAGGGATGTTCTCTTGATGAGTGTGTGAATTAGACAATTTTGCTGTTCTGCTGTAAGGGTCGGACCAAAATGCAGCGTAGGTTGAATCCATAATGATGTATCATAACAAGACGAAACACGATGAACACTTGAATAAACTCAAAACAACGTAGACAGACCTGAACATGTGAACTTACACAAACAACGCACGAACAGACAACAAAAACAAACGAAACAGTCCCGTGTGGTGCGACATACACAGACACGGAAGACAATCACCCACCAACAAACAGTGAGAACAGCCTACCTTAATATGGTTCTCAATCAGAGGAAACGTCAAACACCTGCCTCTAATTAAGAACCATATCAGGCAACACATTAAACCCAACATAGAAACACAACACATAGAATGCCCACCCCAACTCACGCCCTGACCAACTAAACACCTACAAAAACAACAGAAAACAGGTCAGGAACGTGACAGGAACTAGTATTTTTGGGTGTCAGGGAAAATATACAGAGAAAAATAATATATGATTTTCTTTACGAATGTAGTGAAGTAAAAGTTGTGAAAAATATAAATAGTAAAGTACAGATACTCCAAAAACCTACTTAAGTAAAAACACTTTAAATTACAACTTAAGTACTATACACCACTGCTGTCTGTTTACTAAAGTACAATGGACAGCTTGGGGTAATCATTGGTTTGAAACGGGAGGCAATTTACTCAGTTGATAACAGAACTTGTTGACACTTTGCCAGAAGTGTACCGACCCTGCCATTACGCGTGTTTTAACTGCACTGGGGTCTGAACGCAGTCATGGTTACAATAAGACACTGTGGAGCTGGTGCCTAATGCAGGGATGCGATATGCCCCTGTACTCCAAATTGGAGGTCTTCCTGGATTCCGAAATTGACATCCGAACCGAATTGGAGCCATGAAATTCCCATCCGAGATCGACAGGACCCATTCTTTTTTTTTTCATCAATACCCAATCCACTTTTTATTTTATTTTCAATACCCGATCCACTTTGGGTCCAAGGTGGATTGGACCCAAAATATGTCAGAGATGAGAGAGAATCGGATCCAAATTGGGTCGGGTCTGTATCGGACCCAAATGGATCCCAAAGATAAAAGAATTCTGATTTATTGCCACGAAAGCTAGTAAACTGTTTTGACTTGTCTGACAGTGAACATTTCACATTCATTTTCAGATTTATCTAAAATAACTGATTTGTCAACACTAGAGCTTAGTATTTTCAGAAATGACATCGCTAATTTAAAATGTTGTGACAAGAAGAAAGGATGGGGTGTGTGGCAGAGGCATGTCTCTCTCCAGAATGCACTCTTGGTCTCCCACTAATTCGTGCCCATTCATTATTTCACTGTGTAAATCTTTTACCCTTTTAATTCATGTTTATTTGTTTATATATTTTACTTGAGCACGCATAGAAGTAAACTACCTGGCCTGTGTACAAATGTAGGGCCTAAAAGGTACCTTTTGGTGATGCCACGGGGCGGCAGGGTATCCTAGTGGTTAGTGTTGGACTAGTAACCGAAAGGTTACAAGTTCAAATCCCTGAGCTGACAAGGTACAAATCTATTGTTCTGCCCCTGAACAAGGTAGTCAACCCACTGTTCCTAGGCCATCATTGAAAATAAGAATTTGTTCTTAACTGACTTGCCTAGTAAAATAAAAAAAATAAAAAAAACTTGGGCTGTGCAGCTTCTCAAATAATTTTTTTGTCCCCTCACACAGAAAGTCAACTGAGTGTTTGACATCCATTGCGAATAGTTCCCCACTGTATTTGAAAAATCTTTCCAACACTCTCCTTCTTGATAGGCCTAACCCACTAACCCACAAACTGTTTGAGTCAACATATTGAACAAATTTCAATTCGAACAATATGTTAGGAATTTACAAAATGTATGATATGTTACGAATTCCAATTTGTTGTGGCTAACACCAACTAGGTGGCTAATGCTAACGTTAGCCAAGCTATGGGTTAGGCTTTAAGTTTAGGGTTAAGGTTAGCTAACATGCTAAGTAGTTGCAAAGTATCTAAAAAGTAGTAAGCCGTTGCAAAATTTGCTAAAATTGTCCATGATGAGACTTGAACATGCAACCTTTAGGTTGCTTGACGTTCGCGTTATAAGCCCAGCCATCCACCGCGACCAACTAACCTCTTTTAATTTGCCTTAAGTAACCTTCTGTCTTATGTAACCATACCAAACTTAACACATCATACTAATTTGAGTGTCTCAGATTTACGTTTACTATGTTACGTCTATGAAAGCAGGCTGTTTAAATCAGGATATTTTCTTCTTCAAAATATAATTTAGGATCTGGTCGGTATTTTCACACAGTTTCGGGGATCCGACCCGGGTTCTGAGAGTCAACTACAGAATTTTGGTTCCGACCCAGTTGGAAACCGGGTCAGATCTCGGGTAATCTGGTTTGGGTATGTTCGTGAAGACATCTATTCCATATTTTACCTTAATCCACCCTGCTCCATCGAAAAGATTGTAATACAGCTAGTTTTGCAGGAAAACAGACCTTTTCGTCCTCATGCAAGCTAGCAGTAGCCACATTGAACAACAAAGGAGCTGATTGGCTGACACTACCATTCCAAAATGGCTGCGGTGGCCACTGCTAGCTAGCATGTTGACGAAAAGGGCAGCTGACACTATGTAGAAGGGACGATTACAATCCATTACAATCCTGATCAGCCATTACATAAAGATTATATTTTCATATCCACAAAACATAACCACAGCACAACATGTGAGCTAATATTGACTTATATGGGGGAAAGCATTAGAGAAAATGTCATCTGTTACAGTTACTAATTTCTGACATAATAATGAATAATGGTCTCTTGATGATTCATTAATACAATTACACAATCTAGTATGCAAGTACAAAACATTAAAGAGCCATGCTTATTGCAGACATACCCCCCATCCATCCGACATGGGTATTATCAGATGCAAACGCAAAAGGAAGGGCAAATCAACATATTCTTATACAATCTACAATCATACTGTGATTCACATGAATACATGTTATGCGAGGGAGGGTAAGGGGTGGGCCTCATTTAAAATGCAAAATTCATCAGAGGAGATTCACTCATGAAATATTACAACTAATTAGCCCTGGCTAAATTCACACTGTACTGCCTGAAAGGGAAAGTCACTTTCGATCAGTTTTTTTGACAAAGTACCACAGTTAGGCTAGTTATAACGTTTAGAAGATTGTAGAAAGTAATGTAATGGATAGTGCTTACATGACTCTCTATCCTGCTTGAGAGAGAATAATATCTGTTCTACACAGCACAGTTCTATCTGAACATTCTACTGTATAGCATTGCGTAAGGTTGCAAAATTCCAGTATCTTGCATAAAATTCCCCGGTTTTCCAGAAATCTTGGTTGGAAAATTCCTGGAATCAGGATGGAATAAACAGGAAATCCGGGAATCCTCCAACCTAGGAATTTTGGCAAACTTATTGGAATTTTGTAACCCTAGTTGCATACAAGCCTCACATAGCAGGGTATACCATAGATGTGTGTCCTACTTACACGATACAAAAATATAAACACAACATGTAGTGTTGGTCCCATGTTTTATGAGCCAAAATAAAAGATCCCAGAAGTGTTCGATACGCACAAAAACCTTTTCTCAAAAATGTTGTGCACAAATTTGTTTACATCCCTGTTAGTGTACATTTCTCCTTTGCCAAGATAATCCATCCACCTGACAGGTGTGGCATATCAAGAAACTGATTAAACAGCATGATCATTACACAGGTGCTACTTGGGCTGGGGACAATAAAAGACCACTCAAACTTTCAGTTTTGTCACACTACACAAGGCCACAGCGTGCAATTGGCATGCTGACTGCAGGAACTTCCACCAGAGCTGTTGCCAGAAAATTGAATGTTCATTTCACTACCATAAGCCACCTCAAACATAATTTTAGAGAATTTGGCAGCACATCCAAACGGCCTCACAACCGCAGATCATGTTTAACCACGCCAGGCCAGGACCTCCACATCCGGCTTCTTCACCTGTGGGATCGTCTGAGACCAGCCACCCGGACAGCTGATGAAACTGTGGGTTTGCACAACCAAAGAATTTCTGCACAAACTGTCAGATACCATCTCAGGGAAGCTCATCTGCGTGCTCGTCATCCTCACCAGGGTCTTGACCTGACTGCAGTTCGGTATCATAACAGACTTCAGTGGGCAAATGCTCACCTTCGATGGCCACTGGAATGCTGGAGAAGTGTGCTCTTCATGGATGAATCCCAGTTTCAACTGTACTGGGCAGATGGCAGACAGCGTGTATGGATTTGTGTGGGTGAGCAGTATGCTGATGTCAACATTATGAACAGAGTGTCCCATGGAGGCGGTGGGGTTATGGTATAGGCAGGCATAAGCTATGGACAACAAACACAATTGCATTTTATAGATGGCAATTTGAATGCACAGATATATCGTGACAAGATCCTGAGGGAAATTGTCATGTCATTCATTTGCTGCCATCACCTCATGTTTCAGCATGATAATTCATGGCCCCATGTCGCAAGGATCTGTACGTAATTCATGGAAGCTGAAAATGTCCCAGTTCTTCAATGGCCTGCATACTCACCAGACATGTCACCCATCCAGCAACTTCACACAGCCACTGATTAGAAGTGGGACAACATTCCACAGGCCACAACCAACAGCCTGATCAACTCTATGTGAAGGAGATATGTCACGCTGCATAAGGCAAATGCTGGTCACACCAGATACTGACTGGTTTTCTGATCTACACCCCTACCTTTTTCTTTAAGATATCTGTGACCAACAGATGCATATCTGTATTCCCAGTCATGTAAAATCCATAGATTTGGTCCTAATTTATTTAATTGACTGATTACCTTATATGAACTATAAAATCTTTGAAATTGTTGTATGTTGCGTTTATATTTTTGTCCAGTGTAGATATGTTTTGTAAATACCACTGCCAGCACATTCACTTCTGTTGACATGAATAGCCTATGAATGTGTGCAAATGCTCTAGAATCCCATTGCAGTACATTAAATAAGCTAGCTAGTTTACCCCAGAAGCTAGTGGTTCAGTCTGTCACAGTAGCTTCCCCTTCACATGCAACTTTGAGTGATTCTAACAGTAAGTAGTAACCTCCTGACCAGTACTTAAGTAAAAAAAAATACTTTAAAGTACTACTTAAGTAGTTTTTTGGGGTATCTGTACTTTACTATTTATATTTTACTTCACTACATTCCTAAATAAAAAAAATGTACTTTTTACACCATACATTTTCCCTGACACCCAAAGTACAATTCACACACTTATCAAGAGAACATCCCTGGTCATCCCTACTGCCTTTGATCTGGCAGAGTCACTAAACACAAATGCTTCATTTGTAAATTATGTCTGAGTGTTGGGGTGTGCCCCTTGCCATCCGCCAATCAAAAACATTTTTTTTAATTGTGCTGTCTGGTTTTCTTAATATAAGGAATTCAAAATGGTTTATACTTGTACTTTTGATACTAAAGTACATTTTAGCAATTCCATTTACTTCTGATACTTAAGTATATCTAAAACCAAATACTTTGACTTTTACTCAAGTAGCATTTTACCGGGTGACTTTCCCTTTTACTTGAGTCATTTTCTATTAAGGTATCTTTACTTTTATTTAAGCATGAACATTGAGCACTTCTTTTCACCACTGCTCCTCACTCCACTTTGCAGTTGACTTGTTGAACTAAAAGTGACAAGTGAGTGTGGCTTAGGGGTGATGAGAATAACGCTGAGGCTATTAACTTCTTATGGCTGGGGGCAGTATTGAGTAGCTTGGATGAATAAGGTGCCCAGAGTAAACTGCCTGCTGCTCAGGCCCAGTTGCTAATATATGCATATTATTAGTATATTTGGATAGAAAACACTCTGCAGTTTCTAAAACTGTTTGAATGATGTCTGTGAGTAAAACAGAACTCATATGTCAGGCAAAAACCTGAGAAAAAATCCAACCAGGAAGTGGGAAATCTGAGGTTGGTCGTTTTTCAACTCATTCCCTATTGAAGATACAGTGGGATATTGGTCGTGTTGCACTTATGTAACTGCAGTCTAAAGTCATATTCTTTTGTGGGCTATATAGTACACACAAATCAGATGCTCTGAGGCATCCTGGGTAGTCATAGCCTTATGCATGCTTTCCAATTGAAATGTATGCCATATGCATGAACGTGCCAATTAACATAGAAGATTTAAATGGAGTCAAAAGATTTCAGATTACTTAGAACGAATCAATAATGCAATATTGCAATGCTGTTACATCTAATGCCTGTTTGCCTGAGGTTGATGCCGTGCAGGTGCTTGTACGCATGCGCACACACATGAGCATACACACACGCATGCACTGAAACATATCCAGTTGGTCTTGCTGTTTAGATTTTTGTTGTCCTTGACGTATTTTGTTTTTACATTGTTGTTTTTCTCTTTTGCTCTTCTTCTTGGTTGTTGGTGCATTGGGAGACGATGGCTTGGGGGGTTTTGGGGGTGGGGAATGGAGGGAGAGGTGGGGGGGGTCTCGGTCGGTTGAGGAGCAGCTCTCGGGGGAAACTGGGGGGGGGATCTTGGAGGGTTGGTGGCCTGGCGGTTGGGAGCTTGGGCCGGTGGCCGACAGGTCGCTGGTTCGGGTCCCCGTTTTGACTTGGCGAGAGGCCTGTCGACGTGTCCTTGAGCAGGGCGTTGACCCTGGTTGCTTCTCTGAATGGGAGTCTGTTAGATGACAATGTAAACGTTGAGCGGCTTCACTGCAGGTAGATTGTATGTTTTATTATTCCAAAAATTATTTTAAAAAATAATGCAATTTCGTGGCTCTCTTGTAAACCTGTAACATATTGCAAGGTGTTTCAACTGACCAACAAATTGAGCACACTGGGAGTCCTCCAGGAGTGGAATAAAAAATAACTGTTAAAGATAACCTGTGGGGATAAATACCTCCCGTCTCCTTCCCTCCTCTCCAACTCAATCTTACCTCATCTCTCCATGAACCTCTCCCTTCACTCTCCCTCTTATTCTCTCTCCTTCAGTCTCTACCTGCCCCTCTCTGTCAGTCTCACCCTCACTCTGTCCGTCCCGCAGTTTCTCCCTCAATCTCACCTTCCCTCTGTCCCTCCCCCTCCATCTCTCCCTCTTCTCCCATCTCTGACACTTAGCTGAATCTGGACCTCTGCCCATTGCATAATGGGCGCCACACCTAGCAATCTTCATAGTCAATAATCCCTTAGATGAGCCTGAAAATAAATAAACAATGGGATCCCGCTGTCTATACGGACCAGTGGAGGCTGCTGAGGACAGAACGGCTCATAATAATGTCTGGAAAAGAGCAAATGGATTGGCATCAAACACCTGGAAACAATTCCACTGATTCCGCTCCAGTTATTACCACGAGCATGTTCTCCCCAATTATGGTGCCACCAACCTCCTGTGATACAGACATCCTTGGTGACTATACCTTCTCCAGAATCTGACCTCAGACCTGGCAGCGTTGGCCCTCTAGGCCGGCCGTCTCCATTATTGTTTGGTCAGTCAGTTGTATTTAGTTGAGGTGATACCAAGAATACAAAAGAAAGGAAAGCTGCATCAAGGGGACCGCATGCTCTCCCACACAGTCAAAATGACCTGGATGTACAGAAACACATCAAAACGGAACTCTCTAAAAATACACATCAACACGAGTGGCTTTTCGTAGCAGGTAAGGAGAGCATTTTTGAAAAACCCCTTAACCCCGTTTCCTAACCTTAACCTAATCGTCCTAACTTCTTGCGTTAATTCTCCTAACCCGCTGCGTAAGTTCTCCTAACCTGCTACAAAAAAAGTTGCAGCTGTATCTAAAGTAGTCCCTCTAGTTACAACCACAGCTGCTGCTATCTGACGGTATGGAGTGGGATTATGTGGTAGTGCTGTCTAAAGTAAACGGACTCTAAGTTGCCATTTCCTAACAGTTTGCAAAGAAATGAACACAAAAAAGGCACCAATGAAATATTCAAATCATGAGAAGGACACAGGTCATCACAATTCAATGCCCTTACATTAAAGATGACCGTTTAATACAGCTATTAGTCTTCATATTTGTGGAGGGTGGAGAGAAAACTATTGACTACTACACGAGTGAGGATACACTTGGTAACAATAGACACCATAAAATTAGACCATTGAAGAGACCCACTATAGTGAAACCAAAGAGACTGTTTTTCACCTACTGGGCCAAGAGAGGTGACATTCTACCCAGTTGACAATGGAGTGACTCCATTCACTGGGGCCATCATCTGTAAAGTTGAGGTCAAAGTTAACGGATAGGTCTGCCATGGAGTACTGTACTGTATAGATATGCAAATCATCTATAAGCTAAGGGATGGGGCTGTTGAAATGTAACCACTCTCTAATTCATAGACAGAGCTATGGATGCAGGGACTGACCATCCATGATATCAATTGTATAGTTTTAACCACGATTTGAGGCTATGCAGTGTTTATTTACATTTACAAACATTGGAGTAAAACAATCTTATATGTTGGGTTCTGATGCGGTATGACAGTTGAACTATGCTCATGAGGCATGTATAAGTTATAATATTCAAGTATCAATGAGTACATATAATACATTTATGTCCAAAAATGGATTCAGCAACCAAAGTGTAACCATTTCAAATGACAAGTAGCTAATCTCTACAATTGTGTTTAACTGTGTGGCCATTTGAGGTCATTGAGCGATGGAGATAGTTGGGTATATTGCTATTTGTAGGCCTGTGTTATTCTCTCTGAAAATGGAATGTTCTGACAATCTAAAAATAAAAATGTTCTGACCATCTAAAATATCTGGCCGCAGGGCGCTACAGAGGGTAGTGCGTATGGCCCAGTACATCACTGGGGCCAAGTTTCCAAACATCCAGGACCTCTATACCAGGCGGAGTCAGAGGAAGGCCCTAAAAACTGCCAAAGACTCCAGCCACCCAGTCGTAGACAGTTCTCTCTGCTACGGCACGGTAAGCTGTAACGGAGCACCAAGTCTAGGACCAAAAGGCTCCTTAACAGCTTCTATCCCCAAGCCATAAGACTGCTGAACAGCTTAATAAAATGGCTACCCAGACTACTTGACCCCATTTTTTACACTGCTGCTACTCACGGTTTATTATCTATGCTTAGTCGTGGGCTTCCCGAGTGGCGCAGTGGTCTAAGGCACTGCATCGCAGTGCTAGCTGTGCCACTAGAGATTCTGGGTTTGAGTCCAGGCTCTGTCGCAGCCAGCCGTGCCCGGGAGACCAGTGGGGCGGCGCACGATTGGCCCAACGTCGTCCGGGTTAAGGGAGGGTTTGGCTGGCAGGGATGTCCTTGTCCCATCGCGCACTAGCGACTCCTGTGGTGGGCCGGGCAAAGTGCACGCTGACACAGTCGCCAGGTGTGCAGTGTTTCCTCCGACACATTGGTGCAGCTGGCTTCCGGCTTAAGTGGGCATTGTGTCAGGAAGCAGTGTGGTTGGGTTGTGTTTTGGAGGACTCATGGCTCTCGGCCTTTGCCTCTCCCGTCTGTACGGGAGTCTGTACGGGAGCTGGCTAATGTACATATGACTTCAATTACCTCGACTAACCCGTACCTTTGCACATTGACTCAGTACCGGTAACCACTGTACATAGCCTCCTTGTTATTTTATTGAGTTACTGTTTTTTTTAACTTTAAATTCAATTGATTGACATGATTTGGAAAGGCACACACCTGTCTATGTAAGGTCCCACATTTGACAGAAAAAAAACAAGCCATGATTTCGAAGGAATCTGGGGAAGTGTTCTAAAAAAAGTCTGCAGCATTGAAGGTCCCCAAAAACAGTGGTCTCAATCATTCTTAAATGGAAGAAGTATGGAATCACCAAGACTCTTCCTAGAGCTGGCCTCCCTGCCAAGCTGAGCAATCGGGGGAGAAGGCCCTTGGTCACGGAGGTGACCAAGAACCTGATGGTCACTCTGATAGAGCGCTCAAGTTCCTTTGTAGAGATGGGAGAACCTTCCAGAAGGACAACCATCTCTGCAGCACTCTACCAATCAGGCCTTTATGGAAGAGTGGCCAGACGGAAGCCACCCCTCAGTAAAAGGCACATGACAGCCTGCTTGCAGTTCACCAAAATGCACCTAAAGTACTCTGACCATGAGAAACAAGATTCTCTGATCTGATGAAACCAAGATTGAACTCTTTGGCCTGAATGCCAAGAGTTACATCTGGAGGAAACCTGGCACCATCCCTACAGTGAAGTGGCAGAATCATGCTGTGGGGATGTTTTTCAGCGGCAGGGACTGGGAGACTAGTCAGGAAAAAAAACAGAGCAAAGTAGAGAGAGATCCTTGATGAAAACCTGCTCCAGAAGTTGCTCTAAATGTCCTGGAGTGGCCGAGCCAGAGCCCAGACTTGAACATCTCTGGAGAGACCTGAAAATAGCTTTGCAGCAAAGCTCCCCATCAAACCTGACAGAGCTTGAGAGGATCTGCAGAGAAGAATGGGAGAAGATCCCCAAATATAGGTGTGCCAAGCTTGTAGGGCCATACCCAAGCAGACTTGAGGCTGTAATCACTGCCAAAGGTGCTTCAACAAAGTACTGAGTAAAAGGTCTGAATATTTATGTAAACATGATATTTCCGTTTTTTTTAAATTTTATACATTTGCAAACATTTCTAAAAATATGTTTTTTGCTTTGTCATTATGGGGTGTGTAGATTGATGAGGGAAAAAAACATTTAATCCATTTTAGAATAAGGCTGTAATGTAACAAAATGTGGAAAAAGTAAAGGGGTCTGAATACTTTCTGAATGCACCGTATGTACTGTACATCCAATAGAAAATAGAAAGTACCAGATTTAGAATGTATGATTCATATTTTACCTTATAAACAATGGCCTGACACTGGCATAATCATTAGAAACGCTGGTTGCTGATTTATATTTGAATCTATATTTCAGGCCTCTGAAGTTGTAGATAATTAGGACGCTCCAGGTAATATCTTAATGTTCCTCTAAACAGTTCGAGACAGCTAATTGCGACGAGCACAGATGGCCTGACTTCGTATTAGGTATCCATTTTTATTCCCCTGGCAAGTTTCCACAACAAAGCCAGATGCCTCTTCCAGGCACTGTAGGCAAACAATCGTAAAAAATGTAAGAGATGCATCACAACGTCTGGTAACGCTCTTAGGATACTCAATGGGAGAAAATAAATTATATAATTTTATACATCTCAATATGGCAGTCAACATTTGAAGTTTCTCAACTACTTAAAAAAAAAAAAAAAAAACTGTCGAGTCCTGGAAGAAATGGATACCCTTTGAGTTCCGAACACACATTTGGGAAAGCACCCGACTTAATACCTGATCTTTAATTCGTCCATTTTCTGCCCAAGGAGGTGTCCGCATGATTTCAACGCAGACTGAATCAGCCTGATGGTTGACTTGATCCAGAGAGTAAACAGAAGTGTCAACCTCAGATGAACTTTCTAACAGATGGGATCGACTCCTTGAAACCTCTGTCATTATTTGAGGTTCACTCTCCTGACTGGAGGGAATCACTGAAGCCAACACTAATCAAGACATAATTGCTCAATACATTATTCAAAAGGTCTTATTACGGTTTGTCATTTCCAAGATGGCTGGGTAATATATCGCTGCCCGCCTGAAATATGCTTTATAATACATCATTAGCAGAAAAGCAGAGTGATGGCTTTACTTTTTTTGCTGCGTCCTTTGTGACTGGGACAGTTACAGTTCGTCAATATTTTTTTAATGAATCACTTTCAACATGACATGACCTTCACACAACAGCTCAGGAACGGACAGGTTGATAAGTAACGGCCGCAGTATGTCAAACAAATGTCAACATTTAAGGCAGATCCTCCTGAATGGATTGCCCTTAGGCCCTCAGGGGAATTACTAACCAATGGGTTCGGACCGTCGCTGATATCAATTGATGACAATAGGATTCACCTAACAGACTAGAGGATGGCAATCCGTCTCTCTCCAACACGTTGTGTTGCAAAGGTACTGCTCAGTTGTCGAATCATGCTCCTGTCCTGCTGACTCTTTCCTAGCAGGGATTTACAGCTGTGAATAGCGCTGATGGTCTGCTGTGAAGGTGAAGATGAACTGCATTAATGATCCCTTCCTCTCATTGCCGACAGTGACACGGACTCCGCCCTGAGAATCAGCTGTCAATTACCCCAGGCGTTACCAGTGGACCCCTGGAAACTTCCAGGGCTGAAAAAAATATATTAATTAGATCCAGACTAAGACCTCAAACACAATTAAAGAATTGACTCTCCAGGTGAGTGTAAAAAGAAGAGGACACAGTTCACCAAATCCCCAATTACAAGCTTGTCAAGGTAGCTCCCGAGAGCGAGAGATCTTTTGAAAACCAAGATGCTTGCACGTCACCTTTGCACTCCTCTCGAAATTTGTCGGAGTACAGGTTAGCCGAGAAAAAGGGAATAAGAAACTTTCAATTACGTGACTGGAATTAGAAACGTTTGGTTTATTACACTGAAACAAACTAGAAAATAAAAAAGAACCAGCCCAGTGGATACACACTAGGCAACGGCACAGAACATGCAGTTTCACGTCCAAAACTCATTTAATTAGGATTAAATGATATAAAAATAAACCATTTACAAAATGTCTACTACAGAGACAGACCAGTGGCATCCAAAACACACACGTTCACAAACTCAAAATAGTGTGACTATTTTGAAGATATATTTTTTTCAATTACAATTTTTTTGAAACATTGTACCATAAAAAAACAAAGATAGAAACAAAAATTTCACAGTTGAAGGGAGAGCGCACGTGACATGCAGTCTTTGGTGCAGAAAACACACTACACAGTAGTTTCGTGTTTCCATAGTCCAGTTTTTATGTTGGCTGAGCACGAGCTCTCTGTGTTGATTATAGGCATGATCTGCCCATTGTTTTTGAGCGTGCCGTTTTGTGTAGCCAGGTTGAGCCCGTACGACTTGGGCTGGCCGTCCACCAGCTCTGTGTTATTGGGCTGCTTTATAATACTACTGTCTTTACTCGTAACGGGCGCAGAAGTCCCAGCCCCCTCACCTTCTCCTCCTTCTCCACCTGTTCCTACTGTTGATCCTACACTTCCACTTCCCACTACTCCGATAGCCCCGTTGCCTAGGGCGCTAGTGCTGCCCCCTCCCTTGTCGGTGTAGCGCGAGCGTCGGGGCAGGGACGTGCTGGCGTCGCTGCTGTCCTGTTGCGTCTGGCTCTGGTGGCGCTCCCTGTAGGCCATGTAGACTGCCCGTCGGCTGCACCGCGCCTGCTGACTGTCGTGGTGTTCGTGGCGATGCCGCCTGTGGGGGCCGCTCTGCACGCTGCCGTCCACGCTGGTGGGCACGTCATAGGCGTACTCGCGCAGCACAGTGAGTCGGCTGGCCCGGTGGGCTCGCGCCCTGTTCTTGTGATGTCGGCTCGTGGGTCCGTTGGTGGCAGGATTGTTGTTGTTGGGCCGGAACTGCACCTCCACGGGCGCCACGTGCATCTTGATCTCATTGTCCACCGAGTGCTCCGTCAGGCTGTTGTCCAGCATGGCTGCCCCATTGGCGGGCAGGGCTAGTAGGGGTAAGGATTTGTTCAGCGCTGCCTCTGCATGCAGATTGGTCAGTTTACTTCCCTGGGTGGAGTTTCGCACACTGGGGCCACTCTTATTGGTGCAGGATGACTCTGCGCTGCTGTGGGCACACTTGGCCGCATCATCGTTGCCCCTACCAACCGACCCAGCCGCGGACGCCGTGGATGCCCCCGGGAGTGGCAGCAGAGCGTCCTCCTGCGCCGAGTAGGCCCGTCTCTCGGGGCAACAGGCCTGGGCCCAGTGGCGCCTCATGTCCTGGCGGTTGACACAGTGGTGTGCCATCAAAAAGCCACCCAGAGCCAGCGCCGCAACGCCAAACAGGCAGGAGAACACCAGGTCGGCCGGCCTCTCCTGGGACACGGCCATGGCGCCAAACACCCACAGCGACGCGTAGAGCCCCAGAGCAACCGCCGCGCCAAGGAGCTGCAGTGCGAACGTATGCTCGTTCTCCAGCGCTGACAGGGACACGGCATGGGGAGCCGACACCGTAGAGGACGAGGCGTCGTGGGACTGGAGGTGGAGGAGCGTGGCCGGTATGTCTCCGGCATCGCTGCCCGCTACCGCCAGCCGCTGTTGCTCCTCGGCGGGTTCCTTGAGTTCGTAGCGGCGCTCGGGGTGGCGGCGCAGCTGGAGGAGGATGCTAAGGAAGTACATGCAGTCCACGAAGACGATGAAGCCGACGGGGCCGTAGAAGGCCCCCAGGCTGGGCTCCCACGCCATCCAGCAACTGAGGAGAAGACAGAAGGGGAAGGCATCAGTACAAACATACAGTAAATATTTATGTAAATGTGGGACACACGCACAATATCATACAGACAAATGTATTGTGCAGATGTGTCGATATATCAGCTGCATTCAGTAAAAACATATGTTGGCAATGAAGCCATAAGACAAGTATGACATGACAAATCTTTGCCAGATGAGTCAAATGTCACCCATTCAAGTGGTCCACAAACCTTTTTTAAATTATAACAACTTCAACATTGTTTTTGTGTTTGACTCAACCCGTAGCTCATTAAATCAAGTTAAAAAAACACACATGCACGCATTGAGTCTCTTTGAAAATGGGAAAAGCGGGAATAGAGTATCTGTTCCGGAATATTCCACGGGGCGGGTTCCATTCGTCTCAGTAGCTGCAAATTAATTAAACTCCAAAGACTTCAGACAGGTACAGGTCCAGATTTCCAAATTACAACCCAAACAGCTGCCACCATAAAGTGAGAGAATGAAAGAGGGGGAGAAATGGAGAGGGAAAGAAAGAGCGAGAGAGACAGAAAGAGAGAAGCGAGAACACAAACAGAGAGAGAGGAAGAATGAGAAGAAAGAGAGACCGACAGACTTGGAAAATGGCAGCAGACGTGAGGTGCCGAGACACACACTATAAATAGCGCTCCCCAATCGGGCTCTCGGAACTTCACAGGGACTCAGAACTTTTCCTACCCCCACAAAATATTTGTTATTTACATAAAGCTAGGCACACACGCATTCTGGCCAGTCGAAAACAAAAAGCGATTTCTCTTGGGTCTAGTTTTATATATACACAAAGCCTTCTGTTGATATAAATCATAACAATTTCCATAAACACACACTATAGTAGAATAACTAATTGGTTTCCATACAATGTGACAGTAAACTGGCACTACTTACTATGGTGCGTTGGTCTGGCTACCGTAGTTCTTGATGTTGGCGGCTGCGGTTATGCCACAGACGATGATCGGTATCCCTCCGCCTATTAGGTAGAACCTGGTAGGAAAAGGTAGCGGAAAAAGAACGGAGTAGGACCTGCTTGGGATCAAATTGGTGGTGAGTTGGTTGCAGAGGTGGCATGTGTGCTTCAGGCCTCCGTACTGACACCATGTGGTGGGTGTTAAACCAACGACACAAACCAAACCCTCTCTCTCCACAAGTCACAGCTATATTTCTAGAAGATACATAATACACACATAATAGTATTTGCAGCTCCTTGTAAAGGGAGAGAAACGCTAAATGTGATTGTACAGCATTCCAACTGATCCTCGTCCACACACTAAACAGTTAGTCTGACTCGCTATAATGACCAAACCTTTTCATAACTGTGCATTGTGGGAACTGTAGTATTTTACCTCAGCATGGGTCGTGGAGGGGGCGGGGGCTCGTCCAGCTCTTCGTAGTGCTTAGCCTTGCGGGTCACTTGCTTGTAGATGTTGCGTGCAGTCACGCCCACCCACAGAGCTGTGGCCAGGGTCGAGTAGTGCAGAACTATGCCCACCTGGAAAAAAATCACCACCGAGCTCAGTCACGATCAAGATTCCACTTTAAACAAACAACTTCATCATGAAAATGTTCAATGCGCCAAACTGTATGAGTGTACCAAGTATCATGATTTTATGAAAAAGTTCAAGATTTGTTCACATATTGCCTGGACTATATAAAGCATTCACAAATTCTACATAAGCACTACATGGATGCTTCACTAATAATTTATGAGCAAAACACTACACATTCTGAAAACTCACTTCATAAAATGTTATTGTACTAATTGTCAGTTTGTAAAGTTCCTTGACAAAGTAGAGCCTAGCTGTAGGATATCCTTTATTCTAGGTGGCAAACCGTTATTTTCCAAGATGTTCTCTACCAGCTGGGCTCTTTGTGTTAAGGACAATGAATGAATGAAAGAACCCAGCGCAAATGAGCAGGGGGTGCTACACTGCCTTCAGCTGATGTGGTCCCGTTTCTCCACCCTTCACGTGGAATTAATGGTAGAAACAGCAAGTGTACACTCAGGAATCCCACTATGTCGCCAAAGGCAATTTTGCGTCCTCCACAACATCTCAACACCCCCATATAATTGTGAGATGCTTTTGGCAAGGGAAGGCAGGTTGGCAGTCTGGCTGGCAGGTTGGTAGGCAGATAGGCTGGCTCACCAGTGGGTTATGGTGGGGGGTAGGGAGGAATACTCACAGCTTGGCACACGCTGGCGTAACGCGTCTGGTTGATGCCACCCACGAAGACGCCGCAGGTGAGGAAGATGTGGAGGCAGAGGTTGACCAGCATGTGCCAGAACTTACGGCTGATCCGGACAGACCTGGACACGCAAGCACACAGAACTGACACGGTGAGATTCAGCAAAAGAATATCAGGGAATAAAATATCACGTCTATTCGTATGTTTGATTCATTCAAAATCTGTTATGAGTTTGGAGTGGTGGAGATGTGCTCGTGGAGTGGTGAACATATTAGTGGAGACTGGACAGTATTGGTCCCCAAACTTCCTTGCATTGTCACCCACCCAATAGGAAACATTCTGGCCTCGAATCTTGTGCTGCGACCCGAAAGCGAGTCACAGTCCATCATTTGGTAATATTAGATACCGTACTACTAGTGAGATGGGTACTTGGTATCTTATGCACTAGGTATACACTGTATTAGATTCTAGTAGCAGGTAGAGCTGTTACCTGTGGTGATAGATGTAGCTGATGATGATGGCCAGCAGACAGAGCAGGAGGACGATAGCTGTGGCGTAGAGGACTGGGTGGAGAGGCTCAATGCTGGGAGAGAAATACTCCACCCCAGTAAGATCCTGTGGGATACACACATCAAAATGTTAGAACGTCATCACTTTAGACAATGTGTCATACAATAACAAATAAACCATGAAGAAAAGGTATGAGCCAATTGCGTCAACTCAGGAGATTGTCACGTGCTTGGGCCAAAACTAAACAGGTCGTGTTTATAGAACGTGTGAACCGAAAAGAGATGTTGAGCTCGTCTTGAAAATGCTAATGTCTCAAAAGAAAGTAAAGGTTGTCACGATATCAGTATCCTAAATACTCAGAAGCATCATGGCAAGAAAACAAAAGAAGAAGCGTATTGCATTTACTGAGGAAAACAGCCCTAAAGTTGGAAACAGCCTCATGTTGTCTCCCGGAGTCACATTTGTTCATTGAGTTTAAAAGGCCATTAAACCCCTGGCCACCCACCATGAGCACGGCGTAGTTGCTGAGCGAGTCACAGGAGAGCGTGGTAAAGTTGTCATGGTGCCGCAGGACACGGCAGCCCTCGCTCTGCCAGCCACCCTGACCGCCCAGCAGGCTGAAGTTCCAGCAGGCGGGCACGGCGTCCGAGCCACGGGCAAACCGCCGCAGCGTGGCGTTTACCGGGACACGCAGTCCACGCAGCTGGAAACCCTCTGAGCAATTAGAGGCAGAGAGCGAGAGAGCGAGAGAGCGAGAGAGAGAGAGAGAGAGAGAGAGAGAGAGAGAGAGAGAGAGCGAGTGGCGTTAGTCTTCAAAACATATCCTGGTGCTTTTATTTATTGGTCCTTTTTTTAACTACCTTCTCTAAAATCCAATGTAAGACAAAAGGGTGACAGGTAGCCTAGTGGTTAGAGCACTGGGCCAGTAACCAAAAGGTTGCTAGATCAAATCCCTGAGCTGACAAGGTCAAAAATATTTTAGTTTTGCCCCTGAACAAGGCAGTTAACCCACTGTTCCAAGGCCGTCATGGTAAATAAGATTTAGTTCTTAACTGACTTGCCTAGTATTACAGATGGATTCCTAAATCAAAAGTCTTTGCCCAAACCACAAAATTCAGTCTTAAAATAAGTCACAACAATATCTTGAACAAAATCCCATCTAATACTTTAGTGGTACAGTGGGGTCCATGTCGGACTCACCAATCTTGGCCAGGATTACGGGGGTGGCCACGTTCCTCCTCTTCCCCCCGTCAGCCAGCAGGGTGGAGTTGCCCGTGGAGGGGAAGAGCTTGCCGTTGCGGAAGGCCAGCAGGTGAAGCTTGTAGACGTTGTCGTCGGCCTGGCCCAGGTACTGAGAGAACAAAGATGGGGGGAGCTGCAGGGACGCCTCCACTATGGTGTTCTAGGGAGAGAAAAAGAGAGGACTTATTATTTAATTTATCCTTTATTTAGTCCCGTAGAGATAAAAAAAAGTATGATTGAGTGTACAGCATAATGTGGTATTCTGGTTAACGTTTTAGTCTACAGTTCATTGTTTAATTGGCATTTACTTAGAAAGGACATGGTTATATGGTAAGCTGTTCTTAGGTTTATGCTATGGGTGAACCTCAAGACAACACACCTCATTTTGATAAAACATTTCAAGGGGCAATGATGGCGATATCTTAAATGAATTATGCATCATTTTCAGTCTATATACTGTTAAGGCTAAGGGGACCTGTTTCGATGCCTGCTGCTGCTTGCTCTTTGCAGTCCAGGCTACTTTATAAGCACATTATAAGCACATATAAGCACAATCCTACACATTGGATTGATTGCGTCTCTTACGGTCATTCCTGGGTACTGACCTTAAGAGAGAGGCTGGACAGCGTGCTGGTGACGTTACACTTGAAGCTGAGCTGGCGGTCAGGGTTGCCGTCCAGGTCGATGCGTGGGCCCAGGTCTCGGAGAGCGATGCGTTCAGGCATCAGCTTCTGGAACAGTGTGCAGGTCATGCCATTGAAGCTGCTCGCCTTGATGGCGTGGGCCTCCAGGGCGATGTTATGGGAATTCTGGGAACAAACGGTAGGAATAAGAGAAAAGTATAAACACACATACAAAACGCCATCTCCCAACGACAATGCATTTACACCCCGATGCCGTTTAGGATTTGGTAATGGGATCTCATGATCTGGCGCGATCTTACGGTGGAGTAGGCCTGGGTTCCGCTGGCTAGCTGGTGTACAGAGATCCTCTGGAGACACTCCACGATGCGGGAGCAGGCCCTGGCCTCGCGCTGAGCTAGCCGCAGCACCCGCTCATCAGCGTGCATCAGATTACTGGAGATGTCCACCATCACGTCCCCCAACTGAGACAGACAGAACAGGGTTAACACACACACACACACACACACACACACAAAGAAACCACAGAACTTCACACAGTTACCTGCAAATACACACAGGGCCAGGCAGAGGCACACGCATACACAGGCCTTATCAATCGAAACAATAGAGTGCTTTGTTTTTTTATCCAACACTCAATGTAGTCTTAATTATCATCGCCCTTGAAATAGCTGAATTCGGCGCTGACGGAGGGCACAGGGCGCTAGACCAGGGCTGCGTTCCAAACACTTAAAAGACCCTATCCCCTCAGCCCTCAAATTAAGCGAACACTTCCGATGACGTGTCATGACGTCTGACGAGTAAACACTTGCAGGGCGGAATGTTTTTTAAAATGGACCGCCCTTGCCCGGAAATTCGTCACTCGTTCATCCCGCGATGATTGTGTTTCCAGTCACCGGTAGCTTGTGGGTGCTTTATATGCGCTACAGTCAATTATGATTGCATGTCTACTTATATTAACTATATCATTATTAATATATGCCTACTGTACGATCGCTAGCAAATGAATTACCTAACCAACGTTAGCCTGCCTAGCTACTTCTGAAGAAGGAAAATGTTTTACTACTACAATTTCTAAAAGCTAACCAAACAAAAACATCATTACTTTTATGAGATGTGTTTGTGCATTAGTAGCACAATTTCTAACTTATTTAGATTTGTTTTTACTTACACTTGTATGTTGACATGTCCATATTGACGTTTTAAGTTTTGGCGTTACTTTTCTTAGCGGATGTACAATCATCGCACATTGAATTATGGCGAGTTTTAGGCCCCAAAGTCAACATAATTGTACACTCGTAAACTCCATTAAAAACGAGGGCTGAGGGGCTTACTTTGCAAACTTCCCTTGCTTGGCTAATCATTTGGACCGACGACAAAGGCTGCGGGGATTCCCCCAAGAGCTTAAGGCGAGGGTAAGTGGACGATGGTGTGTCTTTTACGAGTTTGAAACGCAGCCCAGGTGCAACATTCAAAGCCTTCCCCAATGAGCGCAAACTGCCAGGTGTGAAACCCAGCAGACAGAGAAACCTGACCCGGCCTTGCTTTGCAATCCCCCACAGCTCGACAGGAAAAATACCTTTTTCCAGATCCTAGCTTATTCGCTTTCATTCCGATTCCTCTGCGGATTTAAACAGGACAGGGTTGCCCCTGTATCAACTATGAGGAGCGGAATAACATAAAGGGCCCAAGTATCAGCAGTAAGCTGGAGATGCATACACTGCGTGGCGTGTTCGCACCTCTCTCACTTGCGCACACAGTAAACACACACTTAAAAAATACTATTACCTAGCTCTACTTATAACATTTATTTTGGGTCTGACCCCATTTCCTCTCATTACACTTATGCCTGAGGCCGTGCATGTTACTGTCCTCTCCGAGTGTGTGTGAGTGTGTGTGTGTGTGTGTGTGTGTGTGTGTGTGTGTGTGTGTGTGTGTGTGTGTGTGTGTGTGTGTGTGTGTGTGTGTGTGTGTGTGTGTGTGTGTGTGTGTGTGTGTGCGTGTCTGCATCTTTATATGAACATCTTATTCATCACTAAAGGAGGTACAAGGTGGGACTGGGAGACTGAAGCGGGACTCACCTCCTTGTATTTCTCGGCAAACTTGCCAAACTTCTCGATCATCTCGGCCACGAATATGACGTCCATCTTGTCTGAGAAGTTGGCGGCCTCGAATGTGTAGACGAGCAGCTGGCGGGCCGTGATTACCGCGTTGGTCATGTTCAGAGGCATCTGGAACACAGAGAGACGGAGAGGTTTAGAAGGACTGTACACAAGGGTGAACGCGTCAAAAAACAACACTTGAGTGTAGGAAGACAAAAAGAATGACAATGCCGGCAAAAGAAAGAAAGAGAAAAATAACAAATCAAGAGGGAAGACTATAATAAGTTGAGCGGGAGATATACAATAAGTTGAAGAAAGAAAAGACAAACAAAGAGAGCAAATCAAACATGGTCAGACAGAGTGTCATGGTCACCTGGTTGATGATGTAGAGGAAGCGAGTCACGTCTTTCTGGTACTGGCAGCGGAAGTAGTTGTCCTCGGCCCACAGTCCCCCACGGTCACAACGCCGCCACGCAAGCCGCTCCTCACCCACCGAGCCGGAGTAGATTCCCGTGCCCGACGCCAGCTTGTTGCAGGGCAGGTAGGCTGTGATGCTTGCTAGGGTACGAGGCCATCTGAGAGGTGGGGGGGATCGAGAGAGAAAAAAAAGAGAAAGAGAGGGGAGCGAATAATACAATAGATAGAAAGAGAGGGACAGAGAGAGAGACATAGTATATAGATAGAAAGAGAGGGACAGAGAGAGAGACATAGTATATAGATAGAAAGAGAGGGACAGAGAGAGAGACATAGTATATAGATAGAAAGAGAGGGACAGAGAGAGACATAGTATATAGATAGAAAGAGAGGGACAGAGAGAGACATATTATATAGATAGAAAGAGAGGGACAGAGAGAGACATAGTATATAGATAGAAAGAGAGGGACAGAGAGAGACATAGTATATAGATAGAGAGGGACAGAGAGAGACACAGTGTATAGATAGAAAGAGAGGGACAGAGAGAGACATAGTATATAGATAGAATGAGAGAGAGAAACAGAGTGACAGTGAGTGACGTCTTAAAAGGGTGGGTTTGCCACAATGTGGTGGTATGATTCACATGATGTGTTCCAGGAACATGTGATTACTTATCCGCAACAGCGGTTTACTGAGCTCAACATCATCATTGAAAACTGTGGAGAGCTTTAGTTCCTTCCCAGTACTACTAATTCACTCAATGGATTAAATGCTTTTGACAGCCACTCAACTGGTTTGTATTCATTAGTGCACACCGTGGCAAAACATACCAAAACAGTGGACAAACTAAACTATTGGAAGTTCAGGTTAGTAAGGTTGGTGCCTAATGAATACGACCCAGATTTTGCAACTAACAACAAGTCTAATATTCAGCCACTAGGTGGTGCCACAGAGCTGAGTTTGTTCCAAAAATAACTGTCTGGTACTTGTTTCCCTCAACAAGCCCATTAAAATGAAACAAGTACCTGATTAAATAAGACAATAGATATATATTAATGCAATAGATAAATATATTAGAGTCATAAAATAGATTAATACAACTACAAACATTTAGCAGAAACATTTCACAGGCAGATTACTGACAAATAATAAACAAGTCCAGCGTAACATGTGACAGTGAAAGTAGCATCCCCTCACCTGAAGTCTCCCTTGTTGTTGGACACTCTGTCGGGTGGGCATTCCTTTACGGAGCTCTCCAGGACCACAATCTTGACGGTACGGGTGGTGTTCCCTCGGCTTGTCCTCACACGACACTCCCAGTTCCCCGTTGAAGCAGGCTGGATGTTGGAGATGGTCAACGCACTGAGTAAAGAACAGAGGGGAACAAGTAAATCAAATATTACTGCCAAAGACGGAGAGAGAGAGTAGACCGTTTTAACCATGAATGCCGAGAGGCTCCATTTGCATCAGATGTTTAAATGCACAATCTGCCATTTTCATTTCCAGTCCAAAAGTGGTACCCCAGCTGTCTCTTGCGGCCTACTGCTTAGCTGATTTAAAGAGGGTTAGGTCACTTGTGCTTTGTGGAAACAATCAATCAAATCCTATTTACATAGCCCTTTTTACAATAACATTTGCCATCAAGTGCTTGACAGTTACCTTGCCTTAACCTCCAAGCAGCAGCAGTGGTGAGGAAAAACTCCCTGGAGGAAGAAACCTTGGGAGGAAGAAACCTTGGGAGGAACCACTATACTCATCTAAGGGTGCCGTTCTCATTACCACTGCCTTCTATCTATCTATCCACCCACCCGCCCACCAGTACCGTCCCCCTTACCTGGCGATGAGGGAGCAGTTCTGTACCATGCTCTTCTCGATGAAGATGCCCTGTGCTGCATTGGGCTCCACCATGCGGCCGTCCTGGTACCACAGCACCTGCATGTCCTCCGCCACGAACGAGGCCTGGCACTGGAAGGGCAGGCTGTCGCCCTGGAACACGACTTGATGCTGGGACGGAGTTAGCTGGAAGGAAGGCAGTTCCAGGGGTGCATCTGGGGGGTAGGGGAGTATGGGGGTTACATTTTAGTGTATTTGTGTAGACCTTTTTCAATGTGTGTGTGGGTGTGTCTCTCTCTCTCTAGACTGCATGTCTGGGTAGGATTGGGTTAATTCAAGTTATTTGTTCACAACTTAATTCTTCTCCTCAGGGGTGAAGCCAGGGGCGAAGTGAAGCCCATCTGTAAATAGCACACCCAACTACCTCATCCCCATGTTGTTTTTTTGTTTTTTGCTCTTTTGCACCCCAGTATCTCTACTTGCACATCCTCTGCACATCTATCACTCCGGTGTTAATGCTAAATTGTAATTATTTATTGCCTTACCTCCCTAATCTTATTACATTTGCACACACTGTACATATACTTTTTCTATTGTGTTATTGACTGTACGTTTGTTTATCCCATGTGTAACTCTGTGTTGTTGTTTTTGTCGCACTGCTTTGCTTAATAATCTTGGCCAGGTCGCAGTTGTAAATGAGAACGTGTTCTCAACTGGCCTCCCTGGTTAAACACATGTGAAATAAAAAAATAAAAATAAAAAGGGGATCTCTTCAATAGTCAAACGGTACCTATTTGTCACTCGGTCATGTGTCTCCACTTGTGAAAGCCGTGCCACGTATTTCCTAACCCGTGCAGTGAAGAGTGCCAAACTGATAAGACAGGGCAAGCACAAACAAAACACTGCAATGCTCCGTACTGCTGGCCCTTCCCTTATCGCCTGTGCCATTGGACAACTCCCATTCCCAAAAACACCAGCAACTAAAGGACTATGCCCTCTATGCTGCACACAGTATCAAGCCATCTCTGAACTGAACACAAAATAACTGCACTATACGGCATTTGTTCTCTGTTCCTCTCTCTGCATTTTGATATACACTGTACATCCACTGTATATCAACTGTACATTTGTATATACACTGTTCATTCTCCCGAGTGGCACAGTGGTCTAGGACACTGCATCTCAGTGCAAGAGGCGTCACTGCAGTACCAGGCTGCATCACATCCGGCCGTGATGGGGAGTCCCAGCACAATTGGTAGGCCGTCATTGTAAATAAGAATTTGATCTTGCCTAGTTAAATAAAGGTTAATAAAAATATATATATATCTTATAGCTCTATACTCACTCTACCTAGTTGTATATAATGTATGTAAACTCTGTTGTCTGTATTCTGTCTCTAAATGTAGTCGATCACTAGCAGCATATATCACCAAGTACAACTCTGTGGATGTGTAAAGGCAGCTACTTGGCGAAAAAAGGTGATTCTGAACTCAAAATAGAGTGCAGAGCCAAATGCTAGAGGTTGTACGTCCATCTATTCTGTGTATCTGTCTTGGACGACAGCGTGCTAACGACTGACGGCATGTAAAAGTGTGTTCATGTGAGGTCGAAGTGAGGAGATCAAATGTGTGGGCGTGGTTGTGCGTGACTGTGCTCGAGTTTGAAGATGTGTGTGTACACATCAAAAGGTAGTCTCTTACTAGGAGCTCTGGTTTGAACAAGGTGATGTAAAGTGTAGGGGGTAACAGGTGTGTGTTCTCACGAAACTTTGTATGTACGTGGAGCTTAAGGGCTTTAAGGTGATGAGTAGTTGTAGGACCAGGTGTGCGTGTGTGTACGTCCTTACCACAGGTGAACAGCTCAGGCTTGGTGGAGGTGATGAGCTGGCCCTGCAGGGAGCGGGGGTAGGAGCAGCTGGTGTCCTTCACCCCCACGTTGTTGTCTTTGATCCAGTGGAGCAGCCACAGCAGGTTGCAGTCGCACAGCAGGTACGACGTCTGGAACTCCCTGAGGTCACGTGGGGACAGACAGAGTTAAAAAAGGAGCATTACTTTCAGCTTCATTTCCAGTCAAAAGTGATGGTCCCCTGTTCGATCCCCCATTCCATATCCTACTTTCTATGCTGTGTCCCTCTTATCTCCTTTCTATTGCCTCTCTGCAATTGTTTGTAAACTGAGGGTTAGGCCCTTGGTGGATGGAACCATTTGAATCTTTGTTTTGCTTCTTGGCTGAACGTGTTTGCATTACCTTGAGTTGCGAACCAGGAAATAAAAGTTACAGACTGCACCTATTGGTGAATTTCTACAACAGGGTATTGTACTACACTCTTTAAAGTAGCCCGGATAGAAAACCCACTACACTGCCACAGAGTGTCATGGAATAGCGTTGCAGTGCCTCAACTCTAAAGCATACTTACAAAGTCTTCAATGACACCAAGCTGTCAAACGTCCCTTGGGCCAGCGATGAAAACATGTTTCCTGAAAGGTTTCTGAAAGGACAAGATGAAGGCTATCAATCATCTATAACAAATCAAATCAAGTATACCAATCTGTCACATCACACAATCAGGAGCCAAACACAACCTGTCATTGGCAACTCCACTGAGATGTCCAGGAATATCTTAATCCTCACCTTTGCATCGTAGGGAAAAGGACATGGAATAATATGTTGCAGCTGTGGCACTGAGACGTGGGGGAACCATGGGTATTATGCTAATATCACAGCACCTGGCTGCCACCGTTTTCTGAGCAGGGCAATTACTATTAGGGCGTTGGAGCCAGATATGTCACTTTCACATGATTGTCCTTATCAATGACTTATTTTTAGGATGGATAGGGGGAAAATGCAAACAGTTTTCAAAGAAAAATAATACTATGGATCTGGCGTATTTAAACAAAGTAATAAAGGAAAAATAACAACTACTTACAATCGAACTAGACTTGTGAGGCCTTTGAATATGTCCACGTTAAGGCAGCCAATGCGATTGTTGGACAGGTCTCTGTAGAAAGCAAAAGAAACGGAGATTCTGGTTATATTCTGTCCTGATTAACTCAAGTCAAACAGCAGCAATAGTCTAAGAAACGTAATATGGCATCGCAAATTGTACAAACAGCATGAAATTCATGACTAGAGTCAATTGACATCATGTGGTGACTCAGCGAATTCAAATAAATCCACATTGTAGCTCAACAAATCAAAAAGTGGAGAAAACTGTCAACTCAATTACCAGACTGGTGATGTCATTCGCAGAGACAGGTTGGGGCAGAGGCAGGGATTGAAAAAGCCAGGTCTGTCAGTTTTACAACTTTTCAAGGTGATTTGAGATGATGTCTGTGTTCGCCCCGAGGCGGCTTTCACATCAAAGCTGTTAGTAACACACTATACTAGTTGAAATTAATGTATTATGATTGATGTCAGACACATCAAAGTGTGTCTTTTTCGCCAGGACCTGACACAGAGTGTCTGCCAAACATCAGGCAGTATTATCGATCTTTGAAGAAACCATGTTTGGGCAAGGATTTTATTTAGTCAACATTGTGAAAATATGATTTTGATCAACTCAAAGATAGTTCAAACTAGAAGAAATGATGTAGGAAGGCAGTTCGAAACAACCATGTAAAAAATCAAGGTTGTGGGTGTATATGCAAGCAGTTCCAGCTGGATAAAACGACTCTGCTAAACGACTCGAACGTAAACAAATGACTCAAGTGTAACATTGGAACGGCCAGAAGAAGCCTCACAATACCCAACAAACTAGACCCTGCTAGCTGCAAGCTACAACCCTAGCCCAAGGCCTAATGCCAGGGCAGCATCAGACACTTAAATGCTTAGAAAATAAGTGTGGAGCGCATTACGTAAACATCCTGGTGTTGGTCTAATTATTGTTGTGGATCCTAGGGAGGGTGGCAGCTGGGGAATTTACTGAGTGAGGTGGTTAGTTCCGCCTGGCCTGGGAGAAACCTTTCAGGGGCTGCCAAGAAGTCATGCTGGCATCCCGTGTCTGAGGAGGATCACCTACTGGGGTGGAACTCTCTTAGTCAAAGGGATAAACTCCCACCCTGCCAATGCTGCCATGGCATAGCACTAGACATGGTCCAGTGCTTTGCAGTTGGGAGTGCAGTGTGACGTCAAAGCAGCCCACATAAGGAGAAAATGTCCATCTCTCACAAATTACATTGTTGTCATCGTCACCTATAATCATAGCCACATCATCCCAACAAATGTTTTTTTTTTTAAAAGCTTGCGGTCTGTCCATGAAAGTAGCAGCAGCGCTCAACATTACAGCAGACCCAGAGCAAGCGGTCTGTTGTGATATGAGCAGATACAAAAATAGACTTGTGTGTAAGTAACAAGACAGGGTCAGTGACTGTTCAGCTGTCGGTGGAATGTAGTGGCTGCTGCCGGGTGGTAAGGCCCTGGAGAGGCCAGTAAGGGGTTGTAGCTTGAAGTTGCCCCTAGACACTGATCTTGGGTCCATTTTTCATTTCCCCCACTAATGGTTAATGTCAGGATTGGGGGAAGGGAGGCTGATCCTAGATCTGTACATAGGGGACACTTCACCCCAGAGATACATGAATGGGTTGCATCCAGCAAAAATGTGCTTTGTCACGTCATAGGCATCTTATGGCTCTATTGACAACGTATACATTTAGATGAATGCAGCTGATATATGGACATGTCGCACCTGAGTCTAGACCTACTTTCTGCACATCAGGACCTTGACTAGCTGTATCAGGTGGTAAAACAGGGTTGGATCTAGTCTCCCCTTGGGCTCTCTCCCCCCAGGGTATTACAGTATCTACTCCACCACCCCTAGCCAGTCAGGCCCAAACAGCTGGGACCAGGCACCATGTGACTGATCCCAGATCAGATGTTTGTCCCATGACGTGTCCAAAGCAACCCTCAAAACGTTGCGGTCGTGTTAGCTTTGCTTTTTATTTACTACAGTGGGAGCGGATCAGTTGCAGCTCGTATCCCGTCAGTGTCCAGCTGGGTTGAAATAGGATAACATTTCCTAACAATGTACACTGGAATGGACATTGACCTACGTTTCGATTCATTACAAATGATGACAATGAAAAGGGGTGAAGTAATACATTGTAGCATGCATTGAACATGTCTGTTTTTTCAAGAGAAACTTCAAGCAAAATGTCAAGTCTGACATCGCTCTCCTCTCTCCGACAAGACGGATAAATGATGCAAGCAGCCTCGGTTTGGCCAAGTCGCTAGAGTCTTAAAAACGAGCGAAAATTTAATTAGGCTATTTGAAGTGAGGTACAGGGACAGATGGGAGAAATTAAAGATTGGCTGAGGCTGAGAGAGAGAGAACACTGAGTCTTTGTCGGGCGCCTTCGCTACTGACTGCATTGGAAGAGAGAGGGAGCGTGTATTTTCATGTCCTCCTTGTCAATTAACTCCATTACCCTTTTCCAGAAGCAGAAGAGGGCGGGCTGGAGGGTAGGTGCACTGCGTGCCAGCAGTCACCACAGGGCTTCTGTTTACAGCACCAGGACCAAGTTCAAGACTCATTTTTACCTCACCTACTCCTTTCGCACTTTTGCTAGTTGAGGAATATGTTGTAAGCGATATGTTGGAGACGCAGCCAGAGACGGGAGCAAATTAATGTATTAACCACCTCCCGACAACCTGTCTGTGCAGTATATTTCCACTGCCAAACATGTTTAATTATGTGCAAAGACTGCTGTGTCTTCTGACCATAAACACTGTATATTGATGCATTTATAATCAGTGGATATCCAGTGTTTCTGATCAATTCATTTTGACCCAACGTTGACATTGTGTTATACAGGAGCATGCAAGATGAAATAGCTGTTGGCTGAATGATTTATAGGTTGGCTGAGGGAAATACAGTTAGCTATAAGTTCAGGGAATATAGTTCTACAGTTGGTTGTAAAATGGTTGAGGCTTGACAAGGGGAAATGAAGCTCTGCACAAGCCAAGGAGACAACCTTCCTGTCTCACTCACAGCACTAGCATCCAAACTATAGTTTGTTGGCAAGGACCGGCAGGTACAAGATGATTGCAATACACAAAGGCACACACACACAGACAGAGACACACAAGCACTCAGAAGAGTGCACAGGCACAAACACACTCATACGCGGTCTCTCTAGCACAGACACACAGACCCATGCACATGCCCATCCATCCATTCCCCTTTCCACGAATGTGTGAAAGTAGATTGGGCCTCATGCAGTCTCAAGTGGTCCCTGGCAAGGGCCCAAGTGGACTGGAGAACTGAATAGAACATTGCTTGAAGCATTAAAACACACAGAGAATCTCACTGCCGATAAGTACCTATCGGCAGTCTATCACAGTGGGAGGCCGTTCCTTCTCTTGCTAGAACAAAAGCGGTACATGCCGACCCGATAGCAACGAACGTACCGATTTTACTTGTAAAATCACAATGCTTGTCAGTGGCCAACAACTTTACTTTGAGCCAACCAGAGAGCACAAACCCCCACGTGGGAGAGCAAAATAAAAGGGGGATTTTCTCTGCCCATCCACGGGTGAGACAGCTGCCGAGTTAGTGCAGTGTCCTTAGCTAGCTAGCTATGCTGTGCTAGCTAACGAATATGCTAACATTAGCTTGTTAGCTAAACATTTGGCTCTTGGCTGCCACTGGCAGTATGGGATAATGGAGCGTGAATTAAATCGTTTCTTCGTCATCTTGCTAGGTAGTGATCTAGCTGTGGCCATCTGGCTAATATAATAAGGACTTTTTACAAAATAACAATTAAAATCGCAGACAGCTTGGAATCTAGACCATTAGCAATACCCACAGATATGCATTGCCAAACAAAGCTACTGCCACCTTCTGGTTTGGAGTATTTTAACAAGGGGCGAGTGGCTGACGACTTCGCTGTGTGAACACACAAGAGATCGACTGCCGACACTCTGTTCAAAGGCACCAAGTACTGTCGCTTTTACAGCAGTCGCTTATATAGACTGGATAGGCTAGACACAGAGAGTTAGCAATTGCCTCTATATCAGAAACAACAGATAGGGCCAAGAGTATTGTCGAAACCTGGCAAAGACCGTTCGGTCGAAATGTTGCATTGTGGGAGCATATACACCAGTGTGTAGTTTTTTTTCTTTCTTTTATACAACAGTTTTGGACTTGGTGCGTTATGGATGCTGTATAATAAATCTGATGTTGAGCAATAGAGGATCGGCTTAGACGCATGTTTAAAACCGTTCAGCCCATGACTCGACCATCTGCCAAGAAAATGACAAATTTGATTAAAATGAAAATGATTTATTGCTGATGGTGATATTGATAATACTCACAGTCTTTTGAGTGCGAGCAGTCCAAGAAAAGCCCCCGGTTCGATACGGCTGATGATGTTGTTCCGCATGTCCCTGTGAAAGACAGACAATGGGTAAGCCACAAGAAAATAAAAAGGCAAACTATACATCAAGTGCACAACAACGCGTGTCTGGTTCGTGTCACGGCATATTGCAATCAACCCATATTATGAATATTTGCAGCCAACCTGATCCAAAAATACCATTCCCCAATGAGTAATACATAATTTTCTACGCATCTAATAACACATAGATATTCTCTCGAGGCCTGCTCAAATAAATAAAAACATCCGAAGAAACACACTTCAGATCAGAGGGGTTCCCGAAATCCACATAAATACAGTGGATTGTGAGAAAGACAAGGTCCGGCTCAGAGCAAAAGAACTTAGGACTTTTCACTGAAAAGGAACAAAGGTGGAGTTTTCCCCTGACTTCTCCAAGGAGGTTCAGGACAAGAGCAAAGCGTTCACGGAGGTGAGACATATGTGCATGAAACGGGGACTGAAATACTCCTTGCAATACCCTGCCGTGTTCTGGGTTACTGTGAGAGGATCACTACGTCGTTTCACAGATCCAAAAGAGGCACAGTAGTGTGTCGCGGGCATCAATGAGGCCGAACGATCTGAGTAGCGTGGTAGGCTACCATTTTTCTCTACGCTGATAGAACTTCCTATGTTGTGAGTAATAGTCTCACTGAGCGTTTATGCTGTGAATGCTGCCTACAATGTGTCTTTCTGGTTTACAGTTGATATCATGATACTACTAGATTAGGCAGGAATCTAGGCCAAGCATTTGTTTTATGGTCATAGTAGGGATAAACATAACTATGTTTGGGGGGGATTTTCACTCGCATGTTCGTGCTATGCGTGATGGGCACAATCCAAAGTGTTAGTTGGCTTATTTATATCATTATTATGACCTACATCGGACACCTTTGGTGTTGGTTCTCTGCTTACATTCCCGCCTTGTGGAATTAGACAGTTCATGAGAAAGATAATCTCTTCTCTTTGGGAGTATAATGAGCAGCCTGTCTTTATGTCCAATGTTTTTGGTTGATCCATGTCATTTCTATGACATGTCATCGCTGTCATATCAACATGTATATGGTCATGCCTGTAATTGACGTTGGTAAAACCTCCTTATTCTGGTTGGAGCGTCAGTGCTGGGAAGTCCTCGGGACACTTCACACGGATGAAGGCCTGGTTTAGGGGAGGGCGATTTTTATTTTATTTTTTTAATGTCGCGTGGATTTGGGATATGTTTATGACATATTTGTTCTATGGGAAAATTAGTGTTCTATGTGGGGTGCACTACCAGTCATTCACTTTCTTTGATTCAAAAGCAAAGGCTTTCCGAAAGGCATTGATTTAAAATACTTGCATAGTCGTCGTGTTTTGGTTATAGTATATCTACAACCTTTCAGACATGACCAATGTGATTCAAATCACGTTGTGGAATGTGAACGGATTAGGTTCATATTCTAAAAGAAGAAAGGTATTGAATTGTCTTAAACAAAAACACACAGACGTGATTATGCTCCAAGAGACCCTCCTTCTGGAAAAGGATGCTCCTGGGGTGGGAGACAGATGGGTGGGCGGTGCTTACCATAAACCAGTGATTACCAAACTTTTTATAGTCCCGTACCCCTTCAAATATTCAACCTCTAGTTGCGTACCCCCTCTAGCACCAGGGTCAGCGCACTCTCAAATGTTGTTTTTTGCCATCATTGTAACCTTGCCACACACACTATACGATACATTTATTAAACATAAGAATTTGTTTTTGTCACAACCCGGGCTCGTGGGAAGTGACAAAGAGCTCAAATAGGACCAGGGCACAAATAATAATACTAATCAATCATTTTGCTCTTTATTTAACCATCTTACATATAAAACCTTGTTTGTTCATCAAAAATTGTGAATAACTCACCACAGGTTAATGAGAAGGGTGTGCATGAAAGGATGCACATAACTCTGCAATGTTGGGTTGTATTGGAGAGTCTCAGTCTTAAATCATTTTCCACACACAGTCTGTGCCTGTATTTAGTTTTCATGCTAGTGAGGGCCGAGAATCCACTCTCACATAGGTACATGGTTGCAAAGGGCATCAGTGTCTTAACAGCGCGATTTGCCAAGGCAGGATACTCGGAGCGCAGCCCAATCCAGAAATCTGGCAGTGGCTTCTGATTAAATTCAATTTTCACAGAACCGCTTGTTGCAATTTCGATGAGGCTCTCTTGTTCAGATATCAAATTAAATAAACAGAAAATGTATAAACTTGAAACAGAGCTCAAAACGCTGGAGAGGGAATATTGGTCCAATCCTAACAACATTTCTCTGGTAAACCTGACAAAAACCAAATACAAGCTGAATACTTTATTCAGTAAAAAAGCTGAAGCAAAGATGATACAAAATCAGGTGAAAAGGCAGGAAAACTGTTGGCCAGTCAATTGAAATCTAGAGAAACAGATCTTCAAATAGGTGGAATCAGAAATAAGACAGGCAAGCTAATTACCAATCAGAAAAAAATAAACTACATATTTCAAGACTTTAATCAGGAACTTTGTACTTCAGACGGTGCTTTAGATATGCAGAAAGCAGAGGTATTCTTTCAGAATTTGACCCTTCCTAAACTAACAGAGGAAGACAGGAACTGGCTGGACCACCCCATTACTTTGGAGGAATTGACCAAAAAAAAGACAAGCACCCAGTGATAAAACTCCGGGGTTGGATGGGATACCCAGTAATTTTATAAAAGGTTTGCAGAGCAGCTTAGCTCAGTAATATTGAAAACATTTAACACATCAATTGAGTTCCGACCTACGCGTGATGCAGCAATCACCCTAATTTTATTTATTTTTATTTCACCTTTATTTAACCAGGTAGGCCAGTTGAGAACAAGTTCTCATTTACAACTGCGACCTAGCCAAGATAAAGCAAAGCAGTGCGACACAAACAACAACACAGAGTTACACATGGAATAAACAAACATACAGTCAACAACACAATAGAAAAAAAGTACACAGAAATGGAAAGGACCCCCATGAGTGTGGGAGCTACCGTCAAATTTCTTTGATAAATTCTGATGGAAAATTGTTTACAAAACTTCTGGCTATGGAGGGTGAATCATAACATTATGAAAATCATAAATCCAGATCAGGTGGGATTTGTGAATAGCAGAAATTCATCTGACAATACTACAGCATGTCATCTGGAAGGCAAAATATTTGGATACTTCAATGGCAGCCTTATCCCTAGACGCAGAGAAAGACTTTTATAGGGTGGGCTGGGACTACCTGCATTATACTATAAATACATTTGGATTTGGACAGGGCTTTCAGAATATTATTAAACATACAGTTGAAGTCGGAAGTTTACATACACTTAGGTTGGAGTCATTAAAACGCATTTTTCAAGCACTCCACAAATTTCTTGTTAACAAACTATAGTTTTGTCAAGTCGGTTAGGACATCTACTTTGTGCATGACACAAGTCATTTTTCCAACAATTGTTTACAGACAGATTATTTCACTTATAATTCACTGTATCACAATTCCAGTGGGTTAGAAGTTTACATACACTAAGTTGACTGTGCCTTTAAACAGCTTGGAAAATTCCATAAAATGATGTCATGGCTTTAGAAGCTTCTGATAGGCTAATTGACATCATTTGAGTCAATTGGAGGTGTGCCTCTTTGCTTGGCATCATGGAAAGATCGAAAGAAAATCAGTCAAGACCTACAAAAAAATTGTAGACCTCCACAAGTCTGGTTCATCCTTGGGAGCAATTTCCAAATGCCTGAAGGTACCACGTTCATCTGTACAAACAATAATACGCAAGTATAAACACCATGGGACCACGCAGCCATCATACCGCTCAGGAAGGAGACGCGTTCCGTCTCCTAGAGATGAATGTTCTTTGGTGGAAAAGTGCAAATCAATCCCAGAACAACAGCAAAGGACCTTGTGAAGATGCTGGAGGAAACAGGTACAAAAGTATCTATATCCACAGTAAAACGAGTGTATCGACATAACCTGAAAGGCTGCTCAGAAAGGAAGCAGCCACTGCTCCAAAACCGCCATAAAAAAACAGCCAAGGATTTGCAACTGCACATGGGGACAAAGATCATACTTTTTGGAGAAATGTCCTGTGGTGTGATGAAACAAAAATATAACTATTTGCCCATAATGACCATCGTTATGTTTGGAGGAAAAAGGCTTGCAAGTCGAAGAACATCATCCCAACCGTGAAACACGGGGGTGGCAGCATCCTGGTGTGGGGGTGCTTTGCTGCAGGAGGTACTGGTGCACTTCACAAAATAGATGGCATCATGAGGGAGGAAAATTATGTGGATATATTGAAGCAAAATCTGAAGACATCAGTCAGGAAGTTAAAGCTTGGTCGCAAATGGGTCTTCCAAATGGACAATGACCCCAAGCATACTTCCAAAGTTGTGGCAAAATGGCTTAAGGACAACAACGTCAAGGTATTGGAGTGGCCATCACAAAGCCCTGACCTCAATCCTATAGAAAGTTTGTGGGCAGAACTGAAAAAGCGTTTGCGAGCAAGGAGGCATACAAACCTGACTCAGTTACACCAGCTCTGTCAGTAGGAATGGGCCAAAATTCACCCAACTTATTGAGGGAAGCTTGTGGAACGCTACCCGAAACATTTGATCCAAGTTAAACAATTTAAAGGCAATGCTACCAAGTACTAATTGAGTGTATGTAAACTTCTGACCCACTGGGAATGTAATGAAATAAATAAAAGCTGAAATGAAATCCTTCTCTCCTATTATTCTGACATTTCACATTCTTAAAATAGTGGTGATCCTAACTGATTGAAGACAGGCAATTTTTACTCTGATTAAATGTCAGGAATTGTGAAAAACTGAGTTTAAATGTATTTGGGTGTATGTAAACTTCCGACTTCAACTGTATGTACAACGAGGTCCTCCCGAATGGCGCAGTGGTCTAAGGCACTGCATCGCATCCTGGTTCGAGTCCAGGCTCTGTTGGTCACCAGGTGTACGGTGTTTCCTCCGATACATTGGTGCAGCTGGCTTCCGGGTTAAGCGGGCATTGTGTCAAGAAGCAGTGCGGCTTATCTGGGTTGTGTTTCGGAGGATGCACAGCTCTCGACCTTCGCCTCTCCTGAGTTCTGTACGGGAGTTGCAGCAATGAGACAAGACTAACTACCAAATGGAATCCACACAATTAGGGAGAAAAAGGGGTAAAAAACAACAACATTTAGTCACTAACGGACTATGATCATCTCCATTTTTAGCAGGACAAGGCACGAAACAAGGTGACTGTCTCTCGCCTCTCCTGTTTATTATAGCATTAAAACCCTTTGCCCGAAGCCATTAGGCTGCATCAGTCAACCAAAGGGGTTAATATAGGAGGTAGGGAGAATAAACTACTGCTTTATGCAGACTGGAGGTTTCAATGGGTCCCTAAAACCTTGAGGTAACTGGGATGGCTTTATATCCTGGTCTAGAGAACATGACTTCATAAAACCTTGACCCACAACTGAACAAAATTCAACTCCAGTTTAAGAGCTGGGATAAGCTACAAATCTCATTATGGGGTAGAAAACAGGTTATAAAGATAGTCATAGCTCCTAAATTGAATTATGTCATCAGCATATTAACACTGTTCATACCGGTCTATACCTTTAAATCCATAGACAAAATGATTACTAAGTTTGTATGGGCCGGTAAAAGGGCCAGGATGAAACTAGCGAGACTACAGGCAACGACTGAGAAGGGGGGATTAAAGTTCACTAACATGTAATTATATCAAAAAGATTTTGTAGCTGCCCAAATAGCCGCTCTCTTTACTGAAAATTCTAATAGGCCAATTTTGGAGGACATGGAATTGAATGCCCCATTCGGAGCATCAGGTTATTTGAGTCAACAAAAGGTGGGACTGCCGAATCCAATAATGTCCCATACAATAAAATACGGAGTCAGATTCATAAGAAAGAGAAATCTTCACCTTTCCTGACAAGCTCTGCTTTGTTATGGAACAACCCTAAATTGAAAATAGGGGGACACGTGGTCTTCTGGAAAGATTGGAATAGAAAGGGGATAAAGAACATTGGTTGTCTATTTCAAAAATCCTTTTTTTTCTCTTTTGAATAACTAAGGTCCAAGTATAATTTACAGAAACAAGACTTTTGGAGACATCTCCAGTTTAGACATTGTATGCTTAAGGTAGGACAGAATAACAACACATTCCCTGTAAATTCTGATACAAGTCTTAAGATAGCAATCCTTTGCTAATTACCACATACCGCACGGTTTCTATATAGCCACCTTATAGGTGGATTTAATGGAACTTGTAAGGGTCTAAAGGCCCGAAAAGGGAAAAAGACCAGGGAGGTAACTTTTGGAACGAAGGCATGGAATATAATAGTACCACAGATGCTCCTCCCTATGAGAGATGCCCGGTCCAACCAGATTCAATTTAATGTGTTCAATAGGATTTATAGGACTCCTCTGAGGTTGAACAGAATAGGTTTGATAGAATCCAGTCTATGCTGGAGATGTCAGTCAAGTACAGGTGACATAATCCATATGATCTGTAACTGTCCTAGCTTGCATACCTTTTGGCAGAATGTAATGGAAAAGATTACCTGCAAATCCTGCTTTGCTATTACTGAATATCACTAAAGATATTGATAGACTGAGAAGCTCATGTCTAAACTGGCTAGAAGTTGCTCTAACCACAGCCAAAAGAGTCATACTGAGACACTGGAGGGAGAAGGACCCTCCCTCAATTAACGAATGGTACATAGCCTTGGCAGAAACAGCTTCAAATGAAAGGTTGCTCTATAAAATGAATGGTACACTCGATAATTTTTCGGACTTCTGGGGACAAAAAAAAGAAGCAGCAGCTCCAGTGAGCACATGATCACCAATACTGGACAACTGAGGACTGTACAAACATTGCCTGGAACATGACAGTGAGTTCAGTTTACTTGGGTGGCCTGGTCAGTCCCCAGACCTCAACCCAATAGAGCAACTTTGGGATGAGATGGAACAGGCTGTTCACAGCATGAATGTACTGCCGTCCAATCTGCAATAACTGCGTGATGCCATCCTGTCTGCGCAGATGGAATCCCTGTTGAACGTTTCCGACACCTTGTAGAATCCCCTGAATAATTCAGGATGTTCTGGAAGCAGAGGGTGGTCCGACCCGGTACTAGATGTGTGTACCTAATAAAAACTGGCCGGTGATTGTAGAAGAGCCTTATACAGTGCATTCGGAAAGTATTCAGACCCTTTGACTTTTTCCACATTTACAGTCGGTTACAGTCTTATTCAAAAATGTATTAAATTAATATTTTTCCTCATCACTCTACACACAATACCACAATGACAAAGCAAAAAAAATGGTTTTTTGAAACCAAATTATAGAAAATAAAAAACAAAAATATCATTTTACAGAAGTCCTCAGACCCTTTACTCAGTACTTGGTTGGGTCAGGTTTTGGCCAGAACTGTTCAGGTTTTTGGTCACTAGATGTCCCCATTGCACCTTTTTTGAACCTTTTGTTTTTTCCTTGCTCTAATTATTGTTTGCACCTGTATGTCGTTCCCTTGTTGGTATTTAAACCCTGTGTATTCCTCAGTTCTTTGCTCAGTGTTTGTACGTTAGCACCCAGCCCCAGCCCTGCTGTTAACTTTTTCTCTTGTTGGAGTTTCCAGAGGTTCTCTGGTATTGTTCTTGTTTCTTTTGGATTAGTCTTTTGAGGTTTGTTTTTTTCTCTTGCTGTTCTTACCACTTTGTGGATTGTCTTTGTATTTTGGAAGATATCTATTTTTGTCTCTTGGCTTTTGGCTTTTGTTTTGGACGTTGTGGATTTATATTTTTGCCGGAAGATCTTTCCTTTGATTAAATTAAACCACCGTCTCTAGTACTGCTGTGTCTGCCTCATCTTCTGGGTTCTGCCGATTATTAGTGACTGTTTCACACACCGGGTCCTGAACAGGTTGAAGCACCTTTGGCAGCGATTACAGCTTTGAGTCTTCTTGGATATGACGCTACAAGCTTGGCACACCTGTATTTGGGGAGTTTCTCCCATTCTTCTCTGCAGATCCTCTCAAGCTCTGTTAGGTTGGATGGGGAGCGTCGCTGCACAGCTATTTTCAGGTCTCTCCAGAGATGTTCAATCGGGTTCAAGTCCGGGTTCTGGCTGGGCCACTCACAGACATTAAGAGACGTGTCCCGAAGCCACTCCTGCGTTGTCTTGGCTGTGTGCTTAGGGTTGTTGTCCTGTTGGAAAGTGAACCTTCGCCCCCCAGTCTGAGGTCCTGAGTGCTCTGGAAAAGGTTTTCATCAAGGATCTCTCTGTACTTTGCTCCGTTCATCTTTCCCTTGATGCTGACTAGTCTTCCAGTCTCTGCCACTGAAAAACATCCCCACAGCATGCTGTTGCTGCCACCACCAAGCTTCACCATTGGGATGGTGCCAGGTTTCCTCCAGACGTGACCCTTGGCATCCAGGCCAAAGAGTTCAATCTTGGTTTCATCAGACAAGGGAATCTTGTTTCTCATGGTCAGAGTCCTTTAGGTGCCTTTTTGGCAAACTCCAAGCGGGCTGTCATGTGCCTTTTACAGAGGAGTGGCTTCCGTCTGGTCACTCTACCATAATGGCCTGATTGATGGAGTGCTGCAGAGATAGTTGTCCTTCTTGAAGGTTCTCCCATCTCCAAGGAGGAATTCTAGAGCTCTATCAGAGTTATCATTGGGTTCTTGGTCACCTCGCTGACCAAGGCCCTACTCCCCCGATTGCTCAGTTTTGCAGGGTGGCGAGTTCTAGGAAGAATCTTGGTGGTTCCAAACTTCTTCCATTTAAGAATGATGAAGACCACTGTGTTCTTGGGGACCTTCAATGCTGCAGAAATGTTTTGCTACCCATCCCCAGATCTGTGTCTTTACACAATCCTGTCTCGAAGTTCTACGGGCAATTCCTTCTACCTCATGGCTTGGTTTTTGCTCTGACATACACTGCCAACTGTGGGACCGTATATAGACAGGTGTGTGCCTTTTCAAATCATGTCCAATCATTTTAATTTACCACAGGTGGACTCCAATGAAGTTGTAAAAAACATTTCAAGGATGACGAATGGAAACAAGATGCACCTGAGCTCAATTTTGAGTCTCATAGCAAGGGTCTGAATACTTGTTTTTTATTTCTAAAAAACGGATTTCGCTTTGGGGTTATGGGGTATTGTGTGTAGATTGAGGAGGAAAAACATTAAGTTAATCAATTCCAGAGGCTGTAAAGTAACAAAATGTGGAGAAACTCAAGGGGTCTGAAAACTTTCCAAATTTACTGTACATTCAGAGACAACATAAGGTCAAAGAGTAAGGCCTACACCCAAGCGCCAGTTTTGAGCTACAATTTTAGCAGAATGTATGACTGTCCTTAAACTGAAATCCCACTGACGCTTACTCACCCCGTTGACCCCTGGTGCTATGGTACTTGTATTGTACTTCTTTATAGACAATATAACTGCAATGGCCAACAATTCCCCCATATCCCACGGGACTCTCACCCACTCAGACACCTGTGGCAGGGGCACTAGACCCCCCCCCCCCCCCCCCACAAAAATCAATCAAGCCTCCTCAGCCCAGTCACTGACAGCCGTGGGTCTCCAGGGGCCCCACACACAAAGGCTCCCCACCACGCTTCGTCCTGGACTGAGTTTGAGGCAGCACGGTCACAGATACCTGCTAGCACCTAGCGCTCACCTGCGCCACCACTGCCGAGTCAC
Organism: Salvelinus fontinalis; assembly: GCF_029448725.1. NCBI lineage: Eukaryota > Metazoa > Chordata > Actinopteri > Salmoniformes > Salmonidae > Salvelinus > Salvelinus fontinalis. The sequence continues at coordinate 42,735,380 of NC_074675.1, forward strand.
TCATTACAATCTGTTTTTAAAGACCTCGCAGGTCACCACCTGAGCCCCCAAACAAAGGCCGCTGGGTAACTGTGACTGGGCTGTTTGATGTTCAGGAGCTGTCATCTGGCTGGAGGGGGATTGGCAGGCAGGGCAACACATGGATCATAGGAGCCTAGCTATTGCTTTTGATGTGCATTGGCAAAATTGGTTTTCCTGTAGAGGGGTGTTGAAAGACAAATGGAAAAGGGGTAAAAAATAATGTTCTTAAAAATGTGATGAATTGGTGCCTCTATGGCAATTCAAAAAGGCTGATTGAGAGCCTTTTTACTATATAATATGTGTTCGATTTATATGATTGTGTATTGCTTTTAGTGTATTGATATGCATATTGATGTGTATAATGTATTATTGATGTGTGTAGTGTGTATTGATGTGTATATAGGGCATCTGTGAAAGAGACCTTGGTCTCAGTATGACTCCCTGTCAAAAAAAAGGTTAAAAAAATGCAATAAATGCGAGGCACAAATGGATCACCTTGGACCACCTGTAAGAGGCCAGAAAAAGAGAGAGGATCTTTGTACTTGCTTACTGTGCCGGACGGTACCTTTACCCTACTAATAATTTCTCCCCAGCCAATTCTGTTCTCCCCTCTAAATGCCTTCCAAAAGTTTCACTTTGAAATGCTGCTGTTGCCTTTGTCAACACTAGCTGTGGTCTTTACCCAACTGTTTGATGTTGGTGACCATAGTAAATCAACAGAGGGGCAAAATGTCACAAGTTATGGAATCGCAGATTAACCACTGTTCAGACTCTGGGGGAGGGTGTTCAACAAGGCACAATTTTGGTTCACATTTATCCATGCCTTGATTAGGTTTGATGATACCAAGGTGTGGCCGGTGCCAGCCAAATGAACGGTGTCAAACGTCAGTGGGGGCAGCCCACAGTTTAGCACCAAAACCAATCCCAATCTACTGATCCTTCCATTTCTTCAAAGAGTAGTGCTGGAATGCTGTCAAAAGGGTGAAACAGTGCACCAATTTTTCTGAACTCGTTTCAAATTCAAATTCAGATTTTTCTGTGATTCCAATTCCTAATGGTCATTCTGTGGTTTTCCCAAAATGACAGCTTGGCGTGATCGGTTCTGTGGCGTCTTAGACGGAGGACGGGGGAAACAAAGGTCTTTGTTTGGTGGATTACGTTAACTTCACTAGGGTAGGGGGCAGCATTCGGAATTTTGGATGAAAAGTGTGCCCAAATTAAACTGCCTGCTACTCAGGCCGAGAAGCTAGGATATGCATATAATTACTAGATTTGGATATAAAACATTCTAAAGTTTCCAGAACTGTTAAAATAATGTTGGTGAGTATAACAGAACTGATATGGCAGGCGAAAACCTGAGAAAAATCCATCCAGCAAGTACTATTATTTTGAAAGGCTGTTTTTCCATTGAAAGCCTATCTACCATACAAAGACTTAGGACCCAGTTCACGATCGCTATGGCTTCTTCTACATGTGGCCAGTCTTTAGGCATTGTTTCAGGCTTTTACTCTGACAAATGAGGGAGAAACAGCACTTTCAATGAGTGGACAGGAGAAATTTCCAGCCATGAGCCCAGCGCGTGATCGGGAGCGCGCATTTCTTGTTTACCTTTTCTATTGAAGAAGCTTTTGTCCGGTTGAAATATTATTGATTATTTATGACAAAAACAACCTGATGATTGATTTTAAACATCGTTTGACATGTTTCTACAAACTTTTACTGTACTTTCTTTAACTTTTCGTCTGATGTTGAGAGCGCACATTGTGCCTTTTGATTACTGAACTAAACGCACCAACAAAACTGAGGTTTTTGGACATAAAGAGGGACAGTATCAAACAAAACAAACATTTATTGTCTAACATGGAGACCTGGAAGTGCCACCAGATGAAGATCATCAAAAGTAAGTGATTAATTTTAACGCTATTTCTGACTTTTGTGACACCCCTCCTTGGTTGGAAAATTGCTGTATGGTTTTCTGTGGCTAGGCGCTGACCTAACATAATCGCATGGTGTGCTTTCGTCGTAAAGCCTTTTTGAAATCGGACACTGTGGTTGGATTTACAAGAAGTTTATCTTTAAAATTACGTTTAATACTTGTATGTTTGAGGAATGTTTATTATGAGATTTCTGTTGTTTTGAATTTGGCGCCCTGCATTTTCACTTGCTGTTGTCGAGGTGGGACGCTACCATCCCACTGGTGCCAGACAGGATAAGCGAGTCACTGAAATGTTCTGTTTCTGACCTGTTTGTCAGTTGTTTACGAAGCTCGTCACGTACATGACTAAGATTAAAATCCAGGGGTGGCATCCATGTATTGAAAAGAATAATCATACAAATTCAACACTATCACCTTTGGCACTGCACTACACTGGCAGAATTATCAGTAAAAGTACAGAATATTAAACCATTTGACATTTCCTTTATAGAGAAGCAGAATAACTTGTGGGGCGAGTCAGGTAGCGGTGGAGGTAGACCGCGTGCAACCTATCCCAACTCCCCCTCAGGTTCCAAAACTGCCGACCACAAACTACCTGGCACATTTCAAACCCTCTTTGCAAGAACACGCTAGGCCTGCTTGCCATGCTAAAATGGAAATTACTGGATAATGGAATCTGAATTAATTTACCTCAGAGTACTTTAGGGGATTCCGGAATTATCCTTGTGCTCTGACTAGATCGAACCTGAGATTCTGTAGAAGCTTCTGCAGCCATTTTGGAAAGATGTAGAAACACAGCCAAATGCACTGTTCAATATAAGAGCGCAGCAGCTACTGACAAACATTATAAGCTTGTCATTTGGATGTTGGAAAAGATTAAGTCTCTTCAATTTTCATCTGCCACAAGTAATATTAAAGTATATTAGAGTTAAAGTTTTTTGGGCAGGTTTCTAACACGTATACTCTACCAAATCTGTCACAAAGTTTATTTCCAAGGTGAAAATGGACGTTACAATCACGAGAAATTGCTGATGTTTAAAAAGGCTGTCTGCTGAAACAAAACAGAACACAAGATCACACTCATTCTCAACCTCAACGAGTCCAGTTAAGTGAGGAAAAAACGGAAATCTCCCACCCCATACTTTTTTATACATGTTTAACTTGAGTGTATCTTAACTTATGCAATGTTGATAACCTACGATTACAAAATCTTCGCAGGTTTCTTACCTAAAAGACTAGCATTCCTCATATACTGTCATTCTCCAAACTCAAAACCTCTCCAGTCCTTCCAAATAACAAGAGATTATCCCTGCTTCACTTGTAATAATAACCATTCCCTCTGCCTTGACTCAGTGTCAGCTTTGGGAGATAATTACTGTGCGACAGGGTTCATATTACAGTATAGAAGGGTGACCATGAGGGTTGATTGTTGACTTCAGGAAGCAGAGGTGGGAACATGCCCCGATCCACATCAGCTTGACTGCAGTACAGATAGGGCTGTTGTGGTCATAACATTTTGTCAGACGGTTATTGTTATTCAAAAGATGGCTGGTCTCACGGTAATTGACCGTTAATTAACAAACAGGTTTAGCATCTCCAGGACACCACACATACAAGCCGCTGATGAGCCCCTTTAGAACATCTACATTAAAAACTGTCTAATAAAATAATTGGTCATACACCGTCACAATGAATCCATTCTTTATTTTAGTCATGTCTAAAACATAACATAATGAAGAAAATGTATTTCAGAACAGAATATGAGTTGGCCTACTGTATGTTATCTGGCTATGCGCCATGCCATTGGCTTGTTCATTTTTTAAATGTAACTAGGCAAGTCAGTTAAGAACAAATTCTTATTTACAATGACGGCATTCAGGGGCAGAACGACAGATGTTTACCTTGTCAGCTCAGGGATTCGATCTAGCAACTTTTCGGTTCCTGGCCCAACACTCTAACCACTAGGCTACCTGCCGCCCCATTTAGCTGACAAGATATGCCATTATTTTATAACATTTTACTGTAAAAAGAATATACTTGAGCTTAGCTGAATGAAATAGAATGGATATTTTTCCTATTACAGAGATGGTTTGACTATGAAGTGGCTATGTTGAGTGTAAAAATTGTCATTTGAAACAGGTCCTAAATGCTAGATTTAGCGATATTGGGCAACTTTAGTTGTGAATGAAAGCAACCGTATAATGTATAAGAAAACATATATGGGCTGCATGATGCGACTATTGGTGATTTGAGAAAGTAGCAAAAAAATCTTGCTCTCTGTTCGTTGCCTCAGGCTGCACAGCTGTTCCCTCATCAAGTGATCATATTTTCACCCATCAGACTATTCTCAATTTATTCTGGTCTTTACTAATATGTCAAATTAGTTTGGATTTAGAATGGCCCGTTATCAAATGGGCAGGAACAGGGGCAAAAAACTAAATGTAATCTGTATGCACCTGAATAGTGAAGGGAGGCTGCGTGCTTCCCCACCGGTAAGGCTACTTTGGTTTTATAGCAGAGCATGCGCTTAATATGAGCAGCTAAAAAATGAATAGAAAAAAACTTGTTTCACTCCACGCATCAATCACTGTTTGAGAAGCATGCTCTTGCTAACTACAGATGATATTCCTGCCCAAACTCTGTATTCCATGGGCTCTCCAACCCTGTTCCTGCAGCTACACAGTGCTTAATTTGGGTTGGGAAACCAAATGAAATCTGTTTGGGAACATCAATAGTAACATGTTTTCACAATGAAACACATTTCACTAAACGGTTGACAGCCTGTCTGCTCGCTCAAGAAAGGAATAAAAGGAGAGAGGAGGAGGAGGAGATGGACATGCATGTTGATTAGAGGTCGACCGATTAAATCGGAATGGCCGATTAATTAGGGCATATTTCAAGTTTTCATAACAATCGGTAATCGGCCGATTATATTGCAATCCACGAGGGGACTGCGTGGCAGGGTGACCATCTGTTACGCGAGTGCAGGCAGAAAGGAGGCATAGCTAGCATTAAACTTATTGTATAAAAAACAAACATAATCACTAGTTAACTACACATGGTTGATGATATTACTAGTTTAACTAGCTTGTCCTGCGTTGCATGTAATCAATGAGGTGCCTGAAATTGTATCACTTCTCTTGCGTTCAGTGTAAGCAGAGTCAGGGTATATGCAGCAGTTTGGGCCGCCTGGCTCGTTGCGAATTGTGTGAAGACCATTTCTTCCTAACAAAGACAGTAATTAATTTCCCTGAATTGTACATAATTATGCCATAACATTGAAGGTTGTGCAATATAACAGCAATATTTAGACTTAGGGTTGCCACCCGTTCGATAAAATATGGAACGGTTCCGTATTTCACTGAAAGAATAAACATTTGTTTTTTAAATGATAGTTTCCGTATTTGACCATATTAATGCCCTAAGGCTCGTATTTCTGCGTGTTTATTATACAATAATTAAGTCTATGATTTGATAGAGCAGTCTGTGGGGTGGTAGGCAGCAGCAGGCTCGTAAGCATTCCTTCAAACAGAACTTTAGTGCATTTGCCAGCAGCTCTTAGCAATGAAGCAATTGAAGCAATTGAATGAAGCAAACTCTTAGCAATTGAAGCACACCGCTGTTTATGCCTTCAAGCCTATCAACTCCCGAGATTAGGCTGGCAATACTAAAGTGCCTATAAGAACATCCAATAGTCAAAGGTCTATGAAATACAAATGGTATAGAGAGAAATAGTCCGAAAATAACTACAACCTAAAACTTCTTAACTGGGAATATTAAGACTCATGTTAAAAGGAACCACCAGCTTTCATATGTCCTCAAGTTCTGAGCAAGGAACTTAATGTTAGCTTTTTTACATGGCACATATTGCACTTTTATTTTCTTCTTCTTACATAAATAAAATAAATTTAGTCTCAAATAAATAATGAAACATGTTCAATTTGGTTTAAATAATTAAAAAAACACGGTGCTGGAGAAGAAAGTAAAAGTGCCATGTAAAAAAGCTAACATTAAGTATATATATATATATATATATATATATATATATATATATATATATATACACACAAATCGGCATTGGCTTTATTTGGTCCTCCAATAATCGGTATCGGCGTTGAAAAATCATAATCGGTCGACCTCTAATGTTGATGAGATATTCTGTATAGATGAAGGTAATGTGTCAATTAATTAATTATGAAAATATTTTTTGAAATCCCTATCACGTGGCTAATCAAAATCAAATGCACTAATTGTAGGCTAACTGTAAGCCTCCCTGCACAATCAATAAACCAACAGCATCGCCTACGTTCTCTCCCAGACTCATGGATAGATATTTTGGAGCGTAGCATAAGGTGACCAGTCCATCCAACATGCATGATAATACAGTCTACACTCAAAGGCCATTACTAGAATGTGTTTCATTTTGGAGTATAGGATAGACCAATTATGTACCAAAGACATCTTAAAATCAGTTTTGATTTGTTTTTATGCCATGTGTAATATGCGGTAGGCTATGTATTGTAGAGAGGCACAATCATTATTTTTATTAATTTATTTTTGGGGGGGCCTTGCATATGCTCTAATATTTGTATGGGAGTTTTGAATGAATCATCACCTTAGAAAGCACTGTCCATTTAGTTAGATTAGGCTTTGAAACAACATCCACAACAACCATATTTTCTACTGTTTCAACCTGCTGTTGAACTTTTCTTCAAATTGATCATCACAGTGAGGTGAGTTTTACAAGTATGATAGGCCTACTGTTTTGATAAGTGTTTGATGTGATTTTCAGATGTATTTGGATTGATGTCAGAGTGGTTAGAGGGACAATAGAGCCCTGAGTACCAGGCCATTAGGACCTGATGGAAGTTACCAAGTTGGGTACTACCAAAGCATATCCTGAGTGCATAAAAGGAGCTTACCGTGACTCAACAGTCACTTGAAATTTTACTGTCATGACTCATGACTGCCGGTGTGGCGCTAACAGTCACTGCAACAGCCCTAAGTAGAGAGTCACAAGTTTTAAGTTCCTCGGCATCCACATCGAGGACTTGTCGTGGACCAACACCACCCCTTGTCAAGAGGGCTCAACAGCGTCTCAACTTCCTAAGGCGGCTGAAGAAATTCTGCATGCGGCCCCAGGTCCTGTCCAAATACTGCCACTGCACCACAGAGAGCGTCCTGACCGGTTGCATCATGGCCTGGTATGGGAATTGCACCGTCCACGACCACAAGGCCCTTCAGCGAGTGGCGAAAGCAGGCCAGTATATCATTGGGACCGTGCTCTCACCCATCCAGGACATCAACTAAAATCGGTGCCTGTGAAAGGCACGCAGCACCATCAAAGTCCCCACATACCCCATCCACAAGTTGTTCTCTAGCTTACCGTTGGGCAGACCAGATCGGAGGATAAGGTCTGATAGAAACGGTCTCTGAGCCAGTTGGTATCTACAAGCCATCAGACTGCTGAACACTTGAACTGGACTGTCCACCTCTCTGATTCTCCACACCTTAGCACACACCCACACAGACATACACACAGTGTGCAAATCATTAAGAAAACCTGCTCTTTCCACAACAGATTGACCAGGTGAAAGCTATGATCCCTTATTGATTAAAAAAATTTCTTTACATTTTCAAACAGTACATTTATATTTTCCAGCGGGGCTATACATTTGTGTGAGTTTTTTTTCCTCGACTGAGTAAGCTCGTTTCACTGCCAAAAATAAAATTAAAACCATCTAGTGTTCAGCGAAATAACAACAATGTCAAATACAGGTAGTCAAATAATTAACATCCAATCACATTAACTGTTACTCTCTCGCGGGAAACCTTCACTCTTGCGCAGACATTTAGAAACGAAACATGACAATTCGAAAAACTAAGCCGACTTGAGTAGTATGACATGTATAAAAGCAATAGATACCACTAATAAGAAGGGGCTAGAAGCATCTTATATGGTGAGATACCGAGTGGCTAGGACAGGCAAGCCCCATACTATTGTGGAGGACTTAATTCTTCCTGCTGCCGCGGATATGGCTGGGACAATGCTGGGGGAAAAAGGCCAAAACAACTATACAGACAATGTCTTCATCAAACAACACTGTTTCACGACGCATTAGTGACATGGCAGGAGATGTTTTGAAACAATTACTGCTTTGCATACTAGCCTGTGAATTATATGCGTTACAGCTGGATGAGTCAGATGTGGCGGGCCTGGCACAGCTCCTGGTATATGTCCGTACGTTTACGGGAGGTCAATTAAGGAAGAGATCCTCTTCTGCAAACCACTGGAAACCAGGACGACATGAGAGGATGTTTCTTAAAGTGCTGGATAGCTTTGTGACATCAAATGGACTTTGGTGGTCAAGATGTGTTGGTATCTGTACTAGAGGTCGACCGATTATGATTTTTCAACGCCGATACCGATACCGATTATTGGAGGACCAAAAAAAGACGATACCGATTAATCGGACGATTTTTTAAATGTATTTGTAATAATGACAATTACAACAATACTGAATGAACACTTATTTTAACGTAATATAACACATCAATAAAATCAATTTAGCCTCAAATAAATAATGAAACATGTTCAATTTAGTTTAAATAAGGGCAATATGTGCCATGAAAAAAAGCTAACGTTAAAGTTCCTTGCTCAGAACATGAGAACATATGAAAGCTGGTGGTTCCTTTTAACATTAGACTTCAATATTCCAAGGTAAGAGGTTTTAGGTTGTAGTTAATATAGTATTTATAGGACTATTTCTCTCTATACCATTTGTAATCCATATACCTTTGACTATTGGATGTTCTTATATGCACTTTAGTATTGCCAGTGTAACAGTATAGCTTCCGTCCCTCTCCTCGCTCCTACCTGGGCTCGAACGAGGAACACATCGAACACAGCCACCCTCGAAGCAGCGTTACCCATGCAGAGCAAGGGGAACAACTACTCCAAGTCTCAGAGCGAGTGACGTTTGAAACGCTATTAGCGCGCACCCCGCTAACTAGCTAGCCATTTCACATCGGTTACACCAGCCTAATCTCGGGAGTTGATAGGCTTGAAGTCATAAACAGCGCAATGCTTGAAGCATTGCGAAGAGCTGCTGGCAAAACGCATGAAAGTGCTGTTTGAATGAATGCTTACGAGCCTGCTGCTGCCTACCACCGCTCAGTCAGACAGTTCTATCAAATATCAAATCATAGACTTAATTATAACATAATAACACAGAAATACGAGCCTTTGGTCATTAATATGGTCGAATCCGGAAAATATCATTTCGAAAACAAAACGTTTATTATTATCGCATATACCCTGACTCTGTGTGCAATGAACGCAAGAGAAGTGACACAATTTCACCTGGTTAATAATGCCTGCTAACCTGGATTTCTTTTAGCTAAATATGCAGGTTTAAAAATATATACTTCTGTGTATTGATTTTAAGAAAGGCATTGATGTTTATGGTTAGGTACACCTTGGAGCAACGACAGTCCTTTTTCCACGAATGTGCACGGCATCGATTATATGCAACGCAGGACACGCTAGATAAACTAGTAATATCATCAACCATGTGTAGTTAACTAGTGATTATGATTGATTGTTCTTTTATAAGATAAGTTTAATGCTAGCTAGCAATTTACCTTGGCTTCTTACTGCATTCGTGTAACAGGTAGGCTCCTCGTAGAGTGCAATGAGAGGCAGGTAGTTAGACCGTTGGACTAGTTAACTGTAAGGTTGCCAGATTGAATCCCCGAGCTGACAAGGTAAAAATCTGTCGTTCTGCCCCTGAACAAGGCAGTTAACCCACCGTTCCTAGGCCGTCATTGAAAATAAGAATGTGTTCTTAACTGACTTACCCAGTTAAATTAAGGTGTAATTTTTTCTTCTTCAAAAACACATTTACAAAAAAAATACCGATTTCCGATTGTTATGAAAACTTGAAATCGGCCCTAATTAATCGGCCATTCCGATTAAGCGGTCGACCTCTAATCTGTACTGATGGTGCAAAAGCCATGACAGGGAGACATAGTGGAGTGGTAATGCGCAAGCAGCTGCTCCCAACGCCACTTGGGAACACAGTAGCATCCACCGCGAGGCTTTTGCTGCCAAAGGAATGCCTAACAGCTTGAAAGACGTTTTGGACACTACAATGAAAATGATGAACTTTGTTAAAGCAAGGCCCCTGAACTCTCGTGTATTTTCTGCATTATGCAATAATATGGGCAGTGACCATGTAACGCTTTGAGAGACGAGCTTAAAGTTCTCTTTACTGAAAATAATTATCACTTGTCTGACCACTTCCATGATGACGAGTTTCTCACACGACTGGCCTATCTGGGTGATGTTTTTTCTTGCCTGAATAATCTGAATATGGGATTACAGGGACTCTCTGCAACTATATTCAATGTGCAGGACAAAAATTGAGGCTATGATTAAGAAGTTGGAGCTCTTTTCTGTCTGCATTAACAAGGACAACACACAGGTCCTTCCATAATTGTATGATTTATGTGTGCAAATGAACTCAAGCTTACAGACAAAGTCAAATGTGATATAGCGAAGCACACGAGTGAGCTGGGTGCGCAATTACGCAGGTACTTTCCCGAAACGGATGACACAAACAACTGGATTCGTTATCCCTTTCATGACCTGCCTCCAGTCCACTTACCGATATCTGAACAAAAGAGCCTCATCGAAATTGCAACAAGCGGTTCTGTGAAAATTGAATTTAAAATCAGAAGCCACTGCCAGATTTCTGCGCTCAGAGTATCCTGCCTTGGCAAATCGTGCTGTTAAGACACCGATGCCCTTTGCAACCACATACCTATGTGAGAGTGGATTCTCTGCCCTTACTAGCATGAAAACTAAATACAGGCACAGACTGTGTGTGGAAAATGATTTAAGACTGAGACTCTCCAATACAACCCAACATTGCAGAGTTATGTGCATCCTTTCAAGCACACCCTTCTCATTAACTTGTGGTGAGTTATTCACAATTTTTAATGAACAAATAAGGTTTTATATGTAAGATGGCTAAAAAAAGAGCAAAATTATTGATTATTATTTGTGCCCACGTCCTATATGAGCTCCCTGTCACTTCCCAGGAGCCGGGTTGTGACAAAAACTCACACTCATGTTTAATAAATGTATCGTATAGTGTGTGTGTGTGTGTGTGTGTGTGTGTGTGTGTGTGTGTGTGTGTGTGTGTGTGTGTGTGTGTGTGTGTGTGTGTGTGTGGCAGGCTTACAATGATGGCAAAAAAATACATTTGAGTGCGCGCTGATCCTGGTGCTAGAAGGGGTACGCAGCTGGAGGTTGAATGTTTGAAGGGGTACGGGACTATGAAAAGTTTGGCACCCACTGGTGTAGATGAATGGGAGGAGACAGGTTAAAGAAATATTTTGAAGCCTTCAGACAACTGAGACAAGGATTGTGTATGTGTGCCATTCAGGGGGTGAATGGATTGGCAAGACAAAAGATGGAAGCGCCTTTGAACACATGGTAGTAGGTGCCAGGTGTCGAACTGCAAATCTTCTGGGTTTTTCACACTCAACAGTTTCCCGTGTGTATCATGAATGGTCCAAAACCCAAAGGACATCCAGCCAATGGCAGGCCAGTGGTTGAAAACAGATAATTGATTGATAGAGGACAAAGGAGGCCGACACAAATTGTGCAGAGCAACAGTTAGTCAACTGACACTCCAGTAGAACTTAAGTGCCCAAATACCCCAAACATAATGCACAACTCATCGTAGCTTGACACGAATGGGGTATGGCAGCCGACGACCTTACAGAGTTCCACTTCTTTCAGCAAAAAAACAAGAAACTGCATTTGCAGTGGACTAAGGAACGAAAACACCGGACACTGAAGAATTCGAAAAACATTGCCTGGTCTGTTGAATCCCGGTTCCTGCTGATAGGAGGAGTAGGGCATGGAGAAAACCACATGCATCCATCACGCCGCGTGTCAACATTGCAGACAGATGGTGGTGGTGTGATGGTGTGGGGTGGGTTCTCACACATTGGGGCCCTTGATAAATGTGGAGCAACTTTTGAATGGCACAGGATATCTGAACATTGTCAATCAAGGGGGACCTCTTCATGACAGCAGTTTATCCATCTGCAAATACATGGTTTTCAACAGGATAGTACACCATGCCACATGGCTAACATTGTTCAGGTATGGTTCCACGAACTTGACAGTGAATTAATCTTACTGCAGTTGCCTGCCCAGTCACCAGATCTCAATACAATTGAGCATCTGTGGGAGGAAATGGAACAAGCTATTTGGAGTAGAGATCCATTACCAGCCAACTTGACACAACTGTGGGAAGCATTGGAGTCAACATGGGACGATGTATAACATGCATATCCCGTACATAAGACTAATACAACGTGAAACTTGTTATCTTATGCAATGTTGATAACCTACAGTTACAATCTTACAATTCTCTTACATGCATAAAAGACTAGCTTTCCTCATATACTGTCATTCCCCATAGTAATGGTTCCTTTTGAAACTCAAAACCTCTCCAGTGCTTCCAAATAACAAGAGATTATCCCTGCTTCATTTGTAATAATAACCATTCCCTCTGTCTTGACTCCGTGTCAGCTTTGGGAGAGAATTACTGTGCGACAGTGGCTAGCTTGGGTTCATATTACCGTGTAGGATGGTGATAATGTGGACTCAGTGGACCTCATCTCATGCCAGGGCACCTTTGGCCCTCACAAAACACTGTTGTTGCCACAGTACCCTGCGATTTCACGGCCATGGCTGAAGAGGGCTAATCAATTCCCCCCCTGCATGCCACACAACAAGCTGAAATCTCAAAACGCACCAATGCACACAGACAGATAGACTGAAGCAGAGGAGAAACCCCCTTTTTGAGGGCTGTGGTCTGAGAAAGGAGGGAGGGTGCGGAGTAAGGTGGACGAGGGGGGGGGGGGGGGCAAGCGCATCACTGCATGCAAACAGACCAGGGCACAGAATAAGGGGATGAGGAGGGGATGAGGAGGGAGGGAGCTGGAAGGCAGAAAAGCGGGGATACTACAGCATGAGGCCGGGCTGGCATTGTGTGTGAATCCCTCTGCCGACACCTCTAGCCTTGGCTTGGCTTCATTAGAATGACAAAGCCAAGAGCTTCACTGGATGGGTGGGGGGGGGGGGGGGGGGGGTGGGGGGGGGGGGAGCACAATGGGAGCTGCTTTCTAAGGTAAATGTGCCACTGGCTACACGGTTCTTTCACACAGAGAATGAACTCGCTAGCCACAGCGACTGGCCGTATACTATGCATTAAGACGAAGTAAAGAGCTCTAAAAGACTTCCTCGGCGTTGGAGGATCAAAGGCCCTTACACTTAGCGTCAGAAAAAGCCCCCAGTTTATCTTACGGCCTTCCACTCCGAAATTCTAGCATCTGACCCACTTATAAAAACCAGGAGGGAAGCTCTCCCCAAACCCATAAACAATTTGGGAGCGGATGTCTTATTAAAACGGAAAGGGAGTCAGGTGAGATCAGGCATGTGGCTAGTCCAAGCATTACTCAAAGAACCACGGAGTATGACGTGCACTCATTGCAGTGCAGTGATATTCTGAAGCAGATCTATGCCTAGGTAAAACTCTAGGTACATTCTAGGTAAAACTCTCAAACTTTAAATCACTCTGACCCAACATTAGGGGATGCGTTAGTTCTACCCAACCTTCAACCGCTTGGCTATGGTTTCCGAACCAATACCAGATGACTGACTGCGGCCAAAAAAGGTTTCAAGTACCTCCCACGGGCAGATTCCTGACCCTTTTAACAAGACCTGGAAAAAATTGATGGAAAATATGCCCTTAAAATTCCCCGTTGATGCAGTCATCTGTTACTGTAGCCTTGGGTAAAAGCTATTAATGGTCTGGTTATTTTATCTGCATGAAGCCATTCCAAAGCGATAAATCACCAGAGGTCCACAACACACGAGCCGAGAGCATTTCCTCGGAATCTCGGGGGAAACACGGGCGGTGAGATTCCAAACTCCAAAGACAGACGCTTTGCGCTGTGGCAGGAACGATGAATTTCGGCAGGCTCACGCCATCGTTCCGAAAGCACACTCAATATTGACAGAGCACACCGCCTCAATAAATGTCTTTGCTGCCTATTGACAGGGAGGCAGAGAAAGTAGAGCAGGCCTACTCTCCCCTCTCTGCATTGCTCCTCTCTAGCCTTCACTCTTACTTTCTGACTCATCTTTCTTTTGCTCTCCTAACTCTCACTCTAGCTCAAAGCAATAGGTATACTTTCAACTAAGTTAAATACTACCTCACTAACAGGTATACGAATAGCTCACGGAATCATTTTTACTCCCATTAGAATCACTAGATATACTTCTGACGTCTGAAAAGAAACACTAAGAAATTCCTGGTGTGTGGAACAAGCTCGGATTGGATTCTGTATCATAACTGCAATATAGAACAAGGACCAAGTCTATAATAAATAAAGCACATGCGTCTAACATAGCACGTCCACAAGATGAACTTACGCAATAAGGCCACGAGGGGGTGTGGTACATTGCCAATATACCACGGCTACGGGCTGTTCTTAAGCGCGACGCAAAGCGGAGTGCCTGGATACAGCCCTTAGCTGTGGCATATTGGTCATATACCACAAACCCCAGAAGTGATACTGCTATTATAAACTGGTTACAAATATAATTAGAACAGTACAAATTAATGTTTTGTCATACCCGTGGTTTAAGACCGGGTGGTTTGAGCCCTGAATGCTGATTGGCTGACAGCTGTGGTATATCAGACCGTATAACAGGGGTATGACAAAACAATTATACTGCTGTAATTACGTTGGTAACCAGTTTATTACAGCAATGAGGCACCTCGGAGGTTTGTGATATATGGCCAATATACCACGGCTAAGGGGTGTATCTAGGCACTCCGCGTTGCATTGTGCTAAGAACAACCCTTAGACGAGGTACTGTGCCTTGCAAAAGTATTCATCCCCCTTGGCGTTTTTCCTATTTTGTTGCATTACAACCTGTAATTTCAATAGATTTTTATTTGGATTTCATGTAATGAAAATACACAAAATATCCCAAATTGGTGAAGTGAAAAAGAGGCAATAGAGACCAAAGATAACCCTGAAGGAGCTGCAAAGCTCCACAGCGCAGAATGGAGTATCTGTCCATAGGACCACTTTAAGCCGTACACTCCACAGAGCTGGGCTTTACGGAAGAGTGGCCTGAAAAAAGCCATGGGATGGAGGTTCCCCTTCCAGCAGGACAATGACCCTAAGCATACTGCTAAAGCAACACTTGAATGGTTTAAGGGGAAACATTTAAATGTCTTGGAATGGCCTAGTAAAGCCCAGACCTTAATCCAATTGAGAATCTGTGGTATGACTTAAATGTTGCTGTACACCAGCTAACCCATCCAACTTGAAGGAGTTGGAGCAGTTTAGCCTTGAAGAATGGGCAAAAGTCCCAGTGGCTAGATGTGCCAAGCTTTTAGAGACATACCCCAATAGACTTGCAGCTGTGATTGCTGCAAAAGGGGGCTCTACAAAGAATTGACTTTGGGGGGTGAATAGTTATGCAGGCTCAAGTTTTCTGTTTTTTTTGTCTTATGTCTTGTTTGTGTCACAATAAAAAATATTTTGCATCTTCAAAGTGGTAGGCATGTTGTGTAAATCAAATGATACAAAAATCTATTTTAATTCCAGGTAGTAAGGCAGCAAAATAGGAAAAATGCTTTCACAATTGGCCATAGGAAAAATACTTTCACAATTGGCCATACACCACACCCCCTCGTGCATTATTTCTATTTGTATTTATTTGATTTAAACTAGGTAAGTCAGTTAAGAACAAATTCTTATTTACAATGACGGCCTACCAAAAGGCAAAAGGCCTCCTGCAGGGACGGGGGCTGGGATTAAAAATAAAAATGTTTAATATAATAATATAATATAGGACAAAACACACGTCACGACAAGAGAGACAACACTACATAAAGAGAGACCTAAGACAACAACAGAGCAAGGCAGCACACATGACAACACAGCATGGTAGCAAGACAACATGGTAGCAACACAACATGGTAGCAGCACAAAACATGGTACAAACATTATTGGACACAGACAACAGCACAAAGGGCAAAGTAGAGACAACAATACATCACGCGAAGCAGCCACAACTGTCAGTAAGAGTGTCCATGATTGAGTCTTTGAATGAAGAGACTGGCATAAAACAGTCCAGTTATAGTGTTTGTTGCAGCTCGTTCCCGTCGTTAGCTGCAGCGAACTGAAAAGACGAGGGACCTCGCACCGAGGAATGCGTGTTCCTTGGGACCTTTAACAGAATGTGACTGGCAGAACGGGTGTTGTATGTGGAGGATGAGGGCTGCGGTAGATATCTCAGATAGGGGGGAGTGAGGCCTAAGAGGGTTTTATAAATAATCATCAACCAGTGGGTCTTGCGACGGGTAGACAGAGATGACCAGTTTACAGAGTGCAGTGATGTGTCCTATAAGGAGCATTGGTCACAAATCTGATGGCCGAATGGTAAAGAACATCTATCCGCTCGAAAGTCCCCTTACCTGCCGATCTATAAATGATGTCTCTAATCTAGCATGGGTAGGATGGTCATCTGAATCAGGGTGGAAACCAAGTCTAGACTTAACTTTAGCCTGCAGCTTTGATATGTGCTGAGATAAAGACAAGAGGTGACTACCTCAAACTCTAAACCCTCAGAGGTAGTAAATCACACCTGTGGGGAGAGGGGCATTCTTCTTACCAAACCACATTTGTTTTGGAGGTGTTCAGAACAAGGTTAAGGGTAGAGAAAGCTTGTTGGACACTAAGAAAGCTTTGTTGTAGAGCATTTAACCCAAAATCTGGGGAGTGGCCATCTGAGTGTAAGACTGTATCATCTGCATATAAATGGATGAGAGAGCTTCCTACTGCCTGAGCTGTTGTTGATGTAAATTGCGAAGAGTGTGGGGCCTAGGATTGAGCCTTGGGGTACTGCCTTGGTGATAGGCAGAGGCTGAGACAACAGATTTTCTGACTTTATACATTGCACTCTTTGAGATAAGTAGTTAGCAAACCAGGCCAAAGACCCCTCGGAGACTCCAGTTTTCCTTAGCAGGCCCACAAGAATCGAATGGTCAATCGTATCAAAAACTTTGGCAACGTCAATAAAAATAGCAGCACAACATTGCTTAGAATCAAGGGCAATGGTGACGTCATTGAGGAACTTTAAGGTTGCAATGACACATCCATAACCTGAGCGGAAACCAGATTGCATACCAGAGAGAATACTATAGACATCAAGAAAGCTAGTCAGTTGATTATTGACAAGTTTTTCCAACACTTTTGATAAAAACAGGCAAAATAGAAATGGGCCTATAACAATTAGGAGCAGCTTGATCTCCCCTTTAAATAAATAACAAACCGTGGCTGCCTTCCAAGCAATGGGAACCTCCCCAGAAAGGAGAGACAGGTTAAGAAAGGTCAGAGATGATAGGGGCAGCACCTTAAAGAAGAAAGGGTCTAAACAATCTGACCCAGATGTTTTTTTGGGGTCAAGTTTCGGGAGCTCCTTTAACCCCTCGGACTCAGTGACTGCCTGCAGGGAGAAACTTTGTTGCGGGGCAGGGAGAAAAGAGGGAGAAGCATCGGGGATAGTCACATTAGAAGGGATGGGAGATGAGGAAATGTTGGACGGGCAAGGAGGCATGGCTGAGTCAAATATGAATCCTGACTTAATGAAGTGGTGATTAAAGAGCCCAGCCATGTGCTTCTTGTCAGTAACAACCACATCATCAACTTTAAGGGACATGGGCAGCTGTGAGGGGAGGGTTTAATCTCCAGGTCTTTAACGGTTTTCCAGAACTTCTTGGGATTAGACCCACAGAGAGAGAACTGCTCCTTAAAGTAACTAACTTCGGCCTTCCGGATAGCCTGAGTGCACTTATTTCTCATTTGCCTGAACGAGAGCAAGTCAGCCTGAGTATGCGTGTGGCGAGCCTTTCGCCAAATGCAATTCTTGAGGTGGAGTAACTCTGCCAGATCACAGTCGAACCAGGGGCTGAACCTGTTTATAATTCTCATTTTCTTTATGGGGGTGTGTTTGTAACAATACCACTGAACATATTTAAAAAAGAAGGTCAAAGCATCTTCAACAGATGGGATCAAGCTGATTCTGTACCAATTTACAGAGGCCAGTTCATGAAGGAAGGCTTGCTCATTAAAGTCCCAGACAGACTTGGAGACGACTGAGCACTGGATGTGTTCCTTGGTAAAGATTACCACTCCCCCACCTTTGGAAGATCTGTCTTGCCGAAAAAGGTTATAACCAGAAAGGTTAACATCAGTATTCAAAACACTCTTCCTTAACCATGTCTCAGTAATGACCAACACATCTGGATTGGAGCTGTGAACCAACACTTTCAATTGATACATTTTTGGTAATAAGCTTCTAGTGTTAACATGCAGAAACCCCAGGCTTTTAAAAGAGCAGAAATCAGAAAAGCAGATACCAAGTCAGAATTGGGGCTAGCAACTGTAGATGGACCAGGGTGTACATGGACATTTCCAGATATCATCAGCAGTAATACAATCAAGGCACGGCAGAGGACAGGGAGAGCTCTGCAGTGCTGATTTATAACATCTGAATTTGCATCAGATGGCAACAAGATCATATTGTACAGCAATTTCATCAGGTAACATGAATACAAAGCCGACGAGAGTTGGTTCGAATAGGATGGGAGGCCAAAAGACCGTGTAACCAATAAGGAGTCAGAGTCCCGAGTGTGAGAACAAACATAGTCTGTCCCACGGTTGGGTAAAGAAAGTTCGTATTCAAAAAAACATGCAGGGGTCATGAGGCGAATAGCGAAATAGCAAAACGCACAAGAAAAAATAACGACTTGGGGCTAGCCATTGTAAATTCAGAGTCACTCGCCCCAATAGTGCCTGTGTGCTTTATTGCTTAAATATACCACAGCTTTCAGCAAATCAGCACTCAGGGATTGAACCACCCTGTTTATAATATGGTATATCTGGTAAGAGTGATGGGGTTTGTTTAAGACTCAACGAAAAAAAGCCGGCACATTCCGGAAGTACTGTCCTACTAAGAGCATCCCATTGTCCGATAATAGTTAACCCTGGAGGCCATACCTATTATTAACCCTCTCTAGTGCCATCCCTCCAGTCCTCAACTACTGACTGGTATTATTAACCTAGGCTAAGTGCTGGATGCCTCCTGGTTGTGTGTGACCTGGATGTTCTGTTGGCATGAAGTCAACGTGCATTTCATAAGGCCCCTGATTCTTCTAAATCTAGTGGATTGTCATGCAGGATTTCGGTACTGACTGGTTGTCACTCGCAATAGATGTGCAGTGAGTGTGTGTCTCGTCAAAGAGCATGTGAAGAGCAAAACATGATTGTTGATATCGATTGGCACATTGCAGTGTTATTCCTTTTTTTTGTGGTGGCCACAATTTAAATGCATATACGGGGAAACAAGGGATGAAAGGCATAAACGACACTCATTGTTGATTCTGTCATGGTCAGAGCTTGTGGGAAACATGAGAACATTATGAAAAACAATAAGACTCACAATCTTTCCAAAGTTGACAGCCCGATGAAGGATCCATTCCTCAATTCCTGAATTTTGTTGTTGCTTAAAATCCTGTGACGAAAAAAGAAGAGATGTATCAACCACTAAAAGTGTCCACATCAATAAGACACCACAAAAGACAACATTTGAACTACAAATGTACAGCAGCTTTCAGCAGTAAGCAGTATTAGTAGAATTTCAACTAAACTACATTTCACATACTATAACTAGCTCATTACCCGACAAGGAGGAGTTCACTATGGACATGTTTAATTCCATCAACACTGAAAGAAAGACAAGCTCTAGTAATCCCATTGTCTCTCAAACCTCCATTCACGGAACGTTCTCTGGCGCCAGGAAGAGGGTAAAACACCTTTCTTCTGCCCACCATGTACTTCCATGATGCTAAATTGGTAGCATGTGTCTCTACAGTGCACAATTCATCCAGGTAGGCGAAATGCGATAATGTCTGTTGCATACTTTCCGTCAACCCCTCTTCCGCTTTGATGTTTAAAGGTATAATAATCGGATCCAAAAATGTGGTGACTCACTTTGAGATTGTTTCCAGAGTGCTACATGAAGTCATTTGATGTAACGTTATAGGCTTGATCGTAGACACCGGCAGTTCAGGTGTTTCTGTCTCAAACTTCAATAGTGATAGATTCGTTGGCAACCAGGTATTATCGTTTCATAGGGGCTAGATCCACAAGTCACTGGTATTGCTGAATCTAGGTTCAGACTAGTCCAGGTCAGGGCAACGACGACTCAATGAAAGTATGCTTTATTTGTCTGAGATAAATCGGATCTCTAGATAGTGAGATGCATCACATCCTTAATGAGTTACCTCAAGAATCTATTCAAATCAGATAAAATAGCAAGTATTGTACTTTTTGACCCCTTATGAAATTGAAAAAAGCCCTCAAAAGATGCTTTGAGGTTATCAACATTGTGAGTGCCAAATTTTGGGAGCTCAGGCAACTGAGATCCACTCAAAAAGCAGTCCACCATTTGATACCACCTCCATCATTCAACAGATGTATTCAGATCAGATTGTGCCTCAATTTATAAATGCACCAAAAGTCTCTTCATTCGACGGTTGAAAACGGGAGAGGCCTCACAGAAAACATGTCGTCGAAATTCTAGTTTCAAATGTCAAGACGAGTGCAATCACATGACCAAAGCTTTCATTATTCTTTTTTTATTGGGGGCTTCAGCCAAAAGTATCAAACATCGGCAGAGAAAATGTCCTGTGTCAGAAGAGCATACATTTGAAGTGTTAGATATCGCATAACATAAGCAAAGAGCTGGCCAATTTTAACCCAAGTACAAATTCTTGCGCTTTTTTCAAACCTCTACTCACCCTGTGCTAGACACCCCAATTTGCACCCTCTCCCCCCGAAGGCTCAGTAATTGAATAGTGATGTTTACTCCTGTGGGAAGACCCAACTGGCTTGTGTTGTGGGAAGACCCAACTGGCTTGTGTAGTGGTCATCCTATTTTTGAACTTTCGGGAGGGGATGTGGTGGGTCACACACAACCAGTCCCGACAACCCCCGGCCAGATTGGAGTCATTACGGGCGTTGAGGGCTAGCTTTATTACAGGGTTGGCTGGTGAAGACTATCGATATTTTCTCTTCCCTGCTCCCAACCCCTCAGAGAGGAAACACAAACCGTTCCTGTGTTTCACGACTGGCCCCGTGGCCCGTGCATTCTTCCCTGCGTGCTGAAACTCCAGATGTCGGGGCTTGGTGAGGAACGAGACTGCAAAGTCTATCACTGCTCTCGACACATACTGATGATTTAGGCAGAGCCACAGGGGATTCACACAAAGATCTTGGGTCGAGAAAATCATTGAGGAATAACTGGTCTGACCCAGATTTATATAGCCTATGATGCTTTATTGTAAGGTTCAGGGAGGGATGATTTATATTCCAGTGTGAATACTAAGTAAAGTACATCAATGGCTTTTTTACAGATGATAATGAGCACAAAGATGAAAGCAATTAATGCTTTGAATGAATTATGTTTATCTACATATTTTTTTTAGGGGGGGGGGGGGACTCTCTGCTGCCAGGAAGATGGCACCAACAGACATGGTAACACTGCTTCTAGCTCCTAAGCAACTCTGCAGGATGTTTTTTGTGTGTGTTATTTCTTACATTATTAACCCAGAACGTTTGCAATATTACATACAGCCACAAGCATTTCGCTACATCTGCTAAATGTGTACGGGACCAATAAAATTGGATTTGATATGTTCATAACAAGTTCAATATATTTTCTATCTCAGGACCTGAGTGACGTGTAGGCACATGCATCTCCAATTGCAGCTTTGTTTATCCACAAATATCCCTGCTACTTCCATAGAAAACCGCATAATTGTATTCAGAATTAAAGACATAACAGCTATATTACAAAACACACACACTCTTAGGAATTATTCAAGTCCGCCTGGATAAATATGCACTTCCAACCTTGTGACTCTCCAACTGTCAAAATAAATCTGTGTAAGAGGCTTCTCCTGAGAGTCATGAGCTCTGTTCTCCCTTCCCCCTCTCTCTTCCTCCCTCCCTCTCCTCCTCTCCCTCCATGTGCCCCTCCTTCCTTCATTCCACCCTCCCTCCCTCCTCCTCATCCTGACTGGTGTGTGACCTCAGTGCGAAGGGAACTGCTTAGCTTGCACGACTGCAAAGAAACCTGTATATATAGTTTACCATAAACTACGACCTCTGAACAATGCCTGTTTATAGTTCTGCCGTCTGAGCACTCATACCATTCACATATTCATTGGGATAAGGGTTCTGCATTGTAGATACATATAGGAGCCTACAACGAAGAATATATGTTGTAAAGAATAGGTGTTGTAAAGCTGTAGAATAGATGTTGTAAAGAATATATGCTGTAAAGCTGTAGAATAGATGTAAAGCTGTAGAATATATGTAAAGAATAGATGTTGTAAAGCTGCAGAATAGATGTAAAGAATAGATGTTGTAAAGAATAGATGGAAAGCTGTAGAATAGCACGGCAAAGAAGTAGGCCTATAGACTGGGCCATTTCAGCCTGACTGAGCCTGACATGCCTAGTTAAATAGAGGTTAAATAAATAAATAAAAATACAATTTCAAAAGTGAATGTAGCCAGCTACAACACCATGTATTGATTCTCAATAGGTAGACAAATCAAGCACTGAAGAACCATATCCAGGAAAGGTGGACAATCTTTTGGCAGTCTAGACACCTTTGACCAATTCACAATGTGTTTGATCTGCAGAGGGCAAGTGCCTAGAGGCAAGTGTCTGCTTCTTAGTTTACGTTTGCCTCTGGGAGCGTCTACGCGTCTGGGAGCTTCTACACATCTGGGAGCGTCCACACGCCTGCGTTCGGAGCGCCCGCACGCCTGCGTTCGGAGCGCCCGCACGCCTGCGTTCGGAGCGCCCGCACGCCTGCGTTCGGAGCGCCCGCACGCCTGCGTTCGGAGCGCCCGCACGCCTGCGTTCGGAGCGCCCGCACGCCTGCGTTCGGAGCGCCCGCACGCCTGCGTTCGGAGCGCCCGCACGCCTGCGTTCGGAGCGCCCACACGCCTGCGTTCGGAGCGCCCACACGCCTGCGTTCGGAGCGCCCACACGCCTGCGTTCGGAGCGCCCACACGTCTGCGTTCGGAGCGCCTACACGCCTGCGTTCGGAGCGCCTACACGCCTGCGTTCGGAGCGCCTACACGCCTGCGTTCGGAGCGTCTACACGTCTGCGTTCGGAGCTCCTACACGCCTGCGTTCGGAGCGTCTGCATTCGGGGTGTCACTAGAAGCGTACTTAGCATCTGATATCAGCACCACCTGTAGATTGTCTCTGTCTCACATTTGACTACTAGCTTCCTGAGCGTCTGCACTGGTAAATTCCTCAGGGCTCAGGGGCAGAGGAGGGGAACCACCCTTATCTTGACACAAAGATAAAACCGCCTTGAGCAAGAGCCAGGAACAAAAGAGCAGTGGGATCCAGACAAATCTCATGTAATATGCACTAATGTACTAGGGACTGAAGAATCACATGAATTGTAGCCTATGATCACACAAACTTTGCCGTCAAACCCAACCATCTCCATTGTGATAATTCTGTTCTTTGCATGCTCTTGGAGTGAAGCAAATAATTCAAAGACAAAAACACACTCTATATTACAGTTATTCTTTCCCAGAAGGGGCCTCTCAGTCTTGAAGCTAAGTTTGCACTCTTTTTGCATGAGAAAATCCAGCCTTTGAATTGCTCCAGCCTCAGGTTATTAGCACAAAGTTAACCAGGGATTGAGGAAAAAAAGCCAACCACTATACAACCCCCTCAAAGGCAGTAGGCAATCAAAGTCAACTGGTGCTCTCTCAACACTTGAGACATAACCCTTTAGAAACACAGGGGTAGAAGTTTGACTGCATAAAAAAAATATATATATATTTTCAGGCAATGACCCCCTTACAAACAGGCACATTTTTACCCGATTCTTACCTACATATGCCTTGTTACACCTCCAGTGTACATGCCGGCTTTGAGTGGTAGTAGCAGTGATCAGATGTGGGTGGGCGTCTATTTTAAGAAATCAATTGAATATCCACTGTCAAAAACAAATCCATTATTACTTGGTCTAGGCAGGTCCTAAGAAACATAAGACTAATAAAAATGTATTTTCAAAAGAATAGAATGGCATATTGAGTTTGTTATGTCCAAATGAATGAAATCAATAGTTCAATATTTTGTTCTTTAAAACAGACAAGACACACCTACCCTGAACACCGCCAACACACATTTTGTAGTAAGAATATAAAAGAATATACATTTTTTTTTAACTTGTGTCACGGGAACGTGTGGAATAAAGTGTTGAAATATATTTTGAAACAGAGCCCAAGCTTTTTTGTTCCACATGTCATCTCTTTCCTACCCTCACTCCACTTTGTTAGTGAGCAGGCACAGGGTGTTACATTGAGAGCATCGTCATCATGATATCGATAGAAAAGAATAGCAATCCTATTTTCAAAAACATGCAAGTCTCGTGTTCATATTTCACAACCTCCGCTGGCTTTTGGAGTTGCCTATAGGCAATCGAGTGAAATAAGAATCCTGCAATCGAGCAAAATAAGAAGCCCACACTTGATTTGGGCTACATTATTGCACGCTAAATGTTTCTGATCAGTGATAGACGAGCCAACAAATAGACAAGCTATACCACCTCCACTTATTTGCCCAGACAGAAAACAATTAACTAAACAGCCTGTACAGATGGGGATTCAGTGAAACAGAGTCACATTGACTGAGACAAGTCAGTGAAGTCACAGGCTTTTGGTTGGGAGTAGGCCTACACTACTAAGCCACTGCGAGTGAAGAGCAAAAAATCCTAAATAATAATCCACTTGTTAAACTACATAACATGCTGGCAAAAGGTTCTAATAAATGAGTCAACTAGACAAGATGATCGTGAGCAGCACTCGCCTCAACTAAGCTAACATTCAGTGAAAACAAAAAGCTGACATTGATTGATTTATCAAGACATGTACCCCACGCTTGTCTCAAAGTAGCGCGGTGGCATTGACCACACTGCTATTGCTAAGAATGAATTACAACAATTGGATGACTTTGGCAGTTTCAGTAAGCAACAATTTGATGCATGCCTTCAATTGCATTAGTCTACTTTATTCCAATATTTCCGTCATTCAGTGATATGGATCCATCCAGGTGCGGTTAAGGAAACAGTGCATGCTTAGTGGTGGGCGGAGAGATGGGAGAACGGGCGTGCCTCGCAAAGTTTAGAAAATGGCAGGAGGATGGTTAACGGGTGCTGCTTAGCAACCATTAAGAGCTTAAGAGAGTGGTGCGTGCCACTGCCGCCTCAGCATTACGGCTACGTATCATACCAAGCCGTAAGCAGAAGTTTACCCAATTATCGTTTTGGCTTTGATACTGGCAATACCTTTCAGATATAAGGAAAAAGCGGGAAAAAGTTGGCGGTATGGTAAAGTTGGCGGTAGGATAAAGTCGGAGGAAAAACGTCTTTCTGAACGGGATATCAATGTGAGCTTAGTGAACGGGAAAACTATGAACATTCATTAAATGTAACTGATACAGACACAAGGGTCAAATGTAGCGTTGGAGACCATAAGGATACTATTTGAAATTTGCGATTGATTATTACTTAATTAGGTTATGACCTGGAAGCATGTTCCACAAAATTAAGGCCTGAACACTGTCTCCCATTTGGAAGACAAAGGCCTCGTCTTTGAAAGAATGAACTTTTGTTTAGGCAGAGCTGAAAAAAGACACTTGTCATTCAAACACCGACTATGCTGTGTCACTCTCCCATAGTTATAAGCTGAAAATATCCCCTTTCAATTCCAGTAAGCCACGGTATAAGAAGGTATAGAAAACGGTCACCTTACAACTCCTTTAGGTGCATGGTATACACAGTGCCAACATCCAAATACTGGGCTGACAGCCAAATGAATAGAAACCAAGAACTGGGGCCTTCCAGATAGACAAACAGGAAGGCCCATGTCCTTATACGGAAATTCAGACGCACATACATAAGACAAAATGTATAGCCTAGCCTTGAAATCAAATTGAGACCCAAGTATGGTCTGGCAAACCAAATGCTCAACAGGTCTGAGTGTGTAATGAGAGACCGTGAGCTGCCTGGCTGTGAACACTCATTCGCCAGTCAGTGAATGGCCTTTGGGATTTCGTTATCTTCTCCAAGCATCACACAACAGCAAAGGAAAACACGGGGAGCGTTGCTTTAACCCAAATGCTTGCCTGAATAGCAAAACAAACCTTTCTAGCCACCGGACATGCATGACAGCGTAGTACCGAGTACTAGTTCCACAAGCACTTCAAAAGGCTGCCGGCCCGCCAACTTCGCTTTTTCATGTAGGAGCAGCTAAACGAATCAAACCAACGACAGAAAGGATTCTACCTTCAGATTCCACAGCAATTTTAAATTCGGCTCACTCAAATTGAAAAGATAATATCAAATATAGAGGTAAGATAATGTGGTGTGTGCATCTGTACGCCTATAAAGTACTTGTCTTTGCTAGGGCTGGGACGATACCAGTACCGTGATTCTCATTGGTATCTTGGCAAGGGAAATAAAGTGGATTTAACTTCTTAAGGAAAACAGCCCTAATGTGGGAAACGAACATGTTGTCATCCAGAGTCACATGTATTTATTTTCCATGCTATAGCACAATATTTACATACAGCAGGTTTTTAAAGGACCAAAGTGTTGGGTCTCATTCATGTTTTCATTTTTGACATGAAAAAAAATTGCGATACTGGTATTGTCACAGCACTTGTCTTGTTCATATGTTTTACATTCTAATATAAACGGATTTTACATCAAGTCTCAAGTCAAACTATCCTGAGTAAGCTACTCCATTCTAAAAACATGGTCCAATGGCATTCACTGCAGGTTAAGTCTTCAGGAAACTGGATGCATACCAGGCCGTCCCCCATGATTCCCTGCCACGAACCGTGCAATTAGTGCTCTTGACTGTGTCGTCAAATTACACTGCTTTTCATGCAGTACGAGGAAATCCCTGTCTCTTCCTGACATCAATCCCACACTCCTTGGTGGAGGTGGACTCTAGCGTGTGCGCTGGGCCACATAGTCAAGCCCAGGTGCCTGCTGGGAAGGATCCAAATGACACTCAACAAGTCTCTCGAAGAAATATGAGCTCTACTGTTGCTGTACACCAAGAATATGGTTCAGAGGCCGTGCTAATATAGGTTGAAACATGAACAGGTTGAGCCTCACACACATGCAGTTGCGCATATATACTTCTTCACACGACACACCTGCAATTAGCCCACTATGCGGATGAAAGGGTGCAAAGGTTACCAACGCACCAGGGTTAATGTTGCACAAGTCTTTTCTGACAGAGCTGGTTGTGTCAACGCATTTGTCATTTCCTCTTGGATTACTTTGGCATGCAGTATCAGTTGGAGAGCAAATGCTGGGAATGCAGCACTCATCCTTTCTTCACAGACATGCATTCAGCAGCCTGAACCCAGAGAGAACCACGCTGGAGAACTGGATGCATTCCACAACAGGGTCGCCAAATACTTTCCCTAGAAGCACAAAGGAGCTTGACTTAAGCCAATCAAAGTCGTCCAAGGATTTGAATTTCAAACGATGGCCAACTAACATTGTTCTAAAATTGGAGGGATTAGTTACACCAACCAAAATGTCTAGAAGATTTTTGTTGATGATTCAAGAAAATGTCCAACTTGTCTTAGTTACTTTGTTTCATTCAGAGAAGTGCTCAGTTTCACTCCAGACAGGAAACAGGAAGTGTGTGGGTCAAAGTGAGGGAAGGTCGATTGTGATTAATGGCCTCTAATTACACAAGTTGAATCACTGCATCGGACCAGGTCTTTAATTTGCAGAGAAGCAGGCGTGTCAATAGACTATTTAAAATGTACCAAATAACAAGTCTGGAAAGGGACCCCATGGCAACGATGCCCCAAATTAACACATTTAGAACATGCTATGCTGGTTTGTCAGACCCCAGACCTGTGGTTTAGGAGTTAAGGCTAGATAAGATTTTGTGAACTCTGTCCTGAAACGTCCATTATCTTCACAAGTCAGAGGTTAATCTAGATTTTAAAAAAAGATTGCCCTGAGATAATGGTAGTGATGTGACAGAAAAATGTATTTACCACAATGGTTTGTCTGTCATAGGATATCTTGACATAGTAAATTCACTGGGGAAAAGTTGAAAAGGCCATAAAAAACAATCATTTTCTGGGGTGTGCTCAACGAGAAGTTAAAGAACTCTTATTGGCAGTCAATTGATCAATAAACAGAATACTATCCAAATGTTTTAGATTAAGGTTGGATTTCCTACAATATCAACTTTGCTTGTGGCGCTTTCTCTCCTCCCAACTTTAGCTTTCAGGGCCAGGAGGGCAGAGTGAATTTGTTGCTCTCACAGAGCAAAAAGGTCTGGGACCTAGTGTCCAGGTAGGGGGAAGTGGTTGATTTTCAGTGTCAGGGAAGTTCGGGCAGAGCAGCAGGGACCCTGACTGTGATCGGGCCAGTCCAGTCCCACTGTGTCAAGACTAGGGCTAGGAATTACCAGGACCCTCATGATACATTATTATCAAGACACTCAAGTGCTGATACAATATATATTGTAATTCTCACGATTCTACAGTGCATTCGGAAAGTATTTAGACCCCTTGACTTTTTACACATTTTGTTACGTTACAGCCTTATTCTAAAATTGATTCAATTGTTTTCTTTACTCAATCTACACACAATACCCCATAATGACAAAAAAAAAAGTTTTTTTGACATTTTTGCAAATGTATTATAAAAAGAAACGGAAATATCACATTTACATAATTATTCAGACCCTTTACTCAGTACTTTGTTGAAGCACCTTTGGCAGTGATTACAGCCTCAAGTCTTCTTCGGTATGATGCTAAAGGTTTGGCACACCTGTATTTGGGGAGTTTCTCCCATCCTTCTCTGCAGAACCTCTCAAGCTCTGTCAGGTTGGATGAGGAGCGGTGCTGCACAGCTTGGTTTCACCAGACCAGAGAATCATGTTTCTCGTGGTCTGAGAGTCTTTAGGTGCCTTTTGGCAAACTCCAAGTGGGCTGTCATATGCCTTTTACTGAGGAGTGGCTTCCGTCTGGCCACTCTACCATAAAGGCCTGATTGATGAAGTGCTGCAGAGATAGTTGTCCTTCTGGAAGATTCTCCCATCTCCACAAAGGAATTCTAGAGCTCTGTCAAAGTGACCATTGGATTCTTGGTCACCTCCCTGACCAAGGCCCTTCTTCCCAGATTGCTCAGTTTTGCCGGGTGGCCAGCTCTAGGAAGAGTAGTGATGGTTCCAAACTTCTTCCATTTAAGAATGATGGAGGCCATGGTGTTCTTGGGGACCTTCAATGCTGCAAACATTTTTCTGGACTCCAATCAAGTTGTAGAAACATCTCAAGGATGATCAATAGAAACAGGATTCACCTGAGATTAATTTAAAGTCTCATTGCAAAGGGATCTGAATACTTATGTAAATAAGGTATTTCTGTTTTACATTTTTTATTATTTTGCAAACATTTCAATAAACCTGTTTTCGCTTTGTCCTTACGGGGTATTGTGTGTAGATCGCTGAGGATTTTTATTTTATAAATTTTAACGTAACAAAAATTTGAAAAAATCCAGGGGTCTAAATACCTTCTGAAGATAATGTATATGTATTGCGATTTGATACTGTGATTTCATTGCGATTCGATGTTTGAAACATATTGCTCACCTTATTTCTGCTGCAGATGGACAAGAAAGAGCCATAAGAAAACAAATTTTGATCAGTCATAGAAATAAAGGTGCTGAAAACAAGTTGTCTCCCAATTTAAAAAGAAGATGGAGAACAAGCATTAAAGGAAAAAAATGGATTTTGGGTGCAGGTACAGCCAACTAGAGCAAAAATAATAGTGATACCATCAAAACTAGACATCTTCAAAAAGAATATCCTAATTAGAGGTCGACCGATTATGATTTTTCAGCGCCGATATCGATTGAGGACCAAAAAAAAACGATACCGATTAATCGGACGATTTATATATATATTTGTAATAATGACAATTACAACAATACTGAAAGAACAACGAACCCTATTATTTTAACTTAATATAATACATAAATAAAATCTATTTAGTCTCAAATAAATAATGAAACATGTTCAATCTGGTTTAAATAATGCAAAAACAGTGTTGCAGAAGAAAGTAAAAGTGCAATATGTGCCACGTAAAAAAGCTAACGCTTAAGTTCCTTGCTCAGAACATGAGAACATATGAAAGCTGGTGGTTCAATATTCGCAGTTCCTCAATACTCCCATTTAAGAGGTTTAGGCTATCGTTATTATAGGAATTATAACACGTCAACTATTTCTCTCTATACCATTTGTATTTCATAGACCTGACTGTTGGATGTTCTTATAGGTACTATAGTATTGCCAGCCTAATCTCGGGAGTTGATAGGCTTAAAGTCATAAACAGCACTGTGCTTCAAGCAATGCTAAGAGCTGCTGGCAAACGCAGTAAAGTGCTGTTTGAATGAATGCTTACGAGCCTGCTGCTGCCTACCACCGCTCAGTCAGACTGCTCTATCAAATATCAAATCATAGACTTAATTATAATAAACACAAAGAAATACGAGCCTTTGGTCATTAATATGGTCAAATCTGGAAACTATCATTTTGAAAACAAAACGTTTATTCTTTCAGTGAAATACTGAACCATTCCGTATTTTGTCGAATGGGTGGCAACCCTAAGTCTAAATATTGCTGTTACAGTGCGCAACCTTCAATGTTATGTCATAATTATGTAAAATTCTGGAAAATTAATGATGGTCTTTGTTAGGAAGAAACACAGTTCGCAACAAGCCAGGCGGCCCAAACTGTTGCATATATCCTGACTCTGCTTGCACTGAATGCAAGAGAAGTAACAATTTCCCTAGTTAATATTGCCTCCTAACATGCATTGATTTTAACTAAATATGCAGGTGTAAAAATATATACTTCTGTGTATTGATTTTAAGAAATGCATTGATGTTTATGGTTATGTACATTTGTGCAACAAATGTGCTTTTTTGACGAATGCGCTTTTGTTGAATCATCACACGTTTGGCGAAGTTGAAGTAGGCTGTGATTTGAGGATAAATTAACAGGCACCGCATTGATTATATGCAACACAGGACAAGCTAGTTAACCTAGTAATATCATCAACCATGTGTAGTTAACTAGTGATTATGTGAATATTGTTTGTTTTTTATAAGATGAGTTTAAATGCTAGCTAGCAACATACTCCTTGCAGCCACAAGGTCCTTTTGACGAGGCACTCGCGTAACAGGTGGTCAGCCTGCCACACAATTTCCTCATGGATTGCAATGTAATCGGCCATAATCAGCGTCCAAAACGGCTGATTACCGATTGTTATGAAAACTTGAAATTGTCCCTAATTAAATCGGCCATCGATCGACCTCTAATCCTGATATATAACTACAAAAAAATTCACTCGTCCAGACCGCTGTCAACCCATCGGCAGGACACCGAGAGAGGTTGTAAACCAGCCCATAGACCACCACATCTTCGGGAGAGGCCTGGCGATTTTACAGGCCGTAAATAAACACCCCCCAAATGTAGCGGTTAAAGGAAGAGCACAGTCTCATGGTCACTAATTTGGACAGAGTTGCAGCGGGTCTATTTGACTGAGACCTTGAAACCCTGAAGACCTACCCATCAGTATTCCTGAAATCTGTTGACAAAAACATTGAGAGACCTATGGGAAGTTTAGTGGGAAACCCATAGGAATGCCTGAGAACTTAATCATCCCTCTTGTTCTGTGGTGGCCATCTTTCAGACCTTGAATCACGGAGCTTGGTTCAATGCTCAAGACATGAGGAATATGTTTCCCTTCCCAATCATTCACTGTCGGGCCGAACAAAATGATGGCCCTCCAAGCAGTTCAGCCTATTTTAACGCATACAGAAATATCACATACCATGACGGAGGTAATAATATCTCAATCAGTCACTTACATAACCAACGTCAGGCCAAGTCAAAGTAGCAAAAGAATCCTTGAGGAAAGAACTTAAAAAGTATGCGGGAAAAGCAACAGTCTATGCACAAGGACTACTTTTAACAATGTCGTCTAAAAATGTTACAAAAACACATTTACTTGATGAATGAAGAACAGTGCAGATACAAAGTTTGTGCTGTTTCCATCTTATAGGCCATTCCAAGGCAATGGTAGAGTACTGGTGCAAGGAACTGATGTTCTTGGCTTGTGTACACTCAAAAACACTGCTTCAGTCTTGTCTCCATCGGGGCGACTGCATGTGCAATAGGTTGCGGTGGTTTAATGGTATGCACAGTGTGGTTGCATTACACAAACAACTGCATGTATCGCATATGTTGTGGCAATGAAATGAGATACAAAACTGTTGCCAACCACACATTACATGTGTTCAACGATAACTCTCACTGCATGTTTTTGCTTAGCCCAGGGGCGGACTGGCCATCTGGCATTACAGGCAAATGCCAGATGGACTGGGCCAATTTCATCCTAGTGGGTCTGTCTAACACTTTTTTGGGGGGACACAAAATTATTATTATCTAGCTAATGGGGCCTGGAGAAAAACAAATTGTCCCAGTCCGCCCCTGGCTTAAGGTGTCAGCGTGATAAAGTTTGGCTGAAGTGCTAGCATACTCCCGTAAAAGACCGCTTGAAAATTTTGTAAAAAAGCATCAATGGTGCTGTTTGTCCATTTTAAGACAGCGTAGCCATTTTTTTATTTCCTCAAAATAGTCAGAATTACACTAAGACAACTTAAGAAATGTCATTAATTTTGACGCTTTTGCAGAGGAGATATTAGTTGCGCAATTTTGCATCTGACTATGATGTTTGGTGGTGTTTCTCAAGAGAAAGATTTTGCATGAGGACGAGTTGTCTCTCAATGAATGACCACAGGCACTTCATTGAAGAAGACCTACTGTTGACCAATCGCCAACGAGAGGGCGTAGACTCTGGCTACCGACGTTGGCTTGCCTCTCGAGAGAAAAAAATGTGTGCAACTGGACATCCGAAAAAAACCTGTGCCTTAGTCCAAAAAGGAACAAAAACGTAAAAAATGGCATCACAATACATGCAGGAACTGTTCCTAACTCTTTCGGCTGGGAAACATGCAGACGACTTAAGCCTACATAAATACCATTTGGATGCCGTACAATTATATACTGCATTTACAATTATGAAAATGTATTTTGGTCTAAGACATTTCCATCATACAGGACTAGATTATAGTGTGACATGCCAATGACATCTGTTACATACCCATTTATATGTAAAGGATACTATTATTGTATGCAGCTGACAAGGGACGGATGTGGAGGTGGCAATACAGCTACAAATAGTGACCTCGGCATCTTTGACACAAGTCCTTTGTTATGGACATGGTAACTATATTTGAGCTGTAATGGACAGTATTTGTATGTCAGTAGCTGAAATCATCAGCAGATTTGAGTGATTAACCCCAACAAGATCAGACTAGAACCAAAAATATATATAGTTGGCTATAGACTATTGGAAGAATTATGGATGACCTCAGACCATCACTTATCAATAGTCATAAGTAAAAATACAAATAAATATTGTGTTAGGTTTTGAATAAGTTGAATAAGTTTCTCAAAACACAGGCCGACAAACAGAATAAATTGCAGGTAATGAACAAGGCAAATATTTGGCAGCATGGTTCTTTCTGTATCCCCAAGCTGTTCCAAACAAGGGGACAGCATCGTCATTATTTTGTTGATGCCAAACAGGCCTATTGATCTATACTTACAAAGTGACTGTTCTGTTGGGGAAGGAGTCCGGGGGTAACACCTGATGTAGTTCCATATTGCTGCAGACCACTTTCCTATCCGCCGTGGCCACTGACCGTGTGCTTTTCCCTGCGCTTTTTGAACGTTCATCATATGATTTACAGTCAGATGATACCGCAGAGCCATCGCCTCCGAGTAGCAAAACAAATAACAATTGCAACAAAGCAACCGCACATAACCTCATTTTCAAAATATATTCCAAGATAATTAGGCTACTGTAGCATTGGCAAAGAAAATAATATATTAATATCAAGTAGCGCAGGAGGCAGGGAATTGTGTGTGTAGTATAAATTGGCCTGGTTCTTTCTGGAAATAGGGTGAGCCAAAACGTCCCTCAGAGTACCCGGACAGTTTTAGTCATGTTGCAAACATCTTGTCCACTATAATGTGGATTTGGATTCCCTCCTCCATTTCTTGCAAAGGTTTCGATGTATGTGTTCAGCGTCAATCAATCCGAGAGAGGGTCTGTACATCCTTTGTTTGCCAAACGACACGATTCACAATTCCATTTCGTCATAAGGTCTTTGCAGCCTTCCCGAAAAAATAAAAAAACAACTGTTCACTTGTAATTGTAACGATTTGTCAGGGTTACACAATGAAACTTCAGCGTTAGAGAAAATATGTTCTTTGTTGCCAATAGCGCGGATCTAATTGAGAATTTGCCTACTCCACCAAGAGACAGCTGCAGTCATCCCAAGATAACACACTCTAATTTCAGGAAATTTGATCACGCCTTAGCTTTAAAAACTTTCTCCTTAATTATGAGAACTCATCCCGAGAGACGTAGACTGATACACTTAAATAGCATTACAACTAACTAAAACAACTGTAAGCAACTTTTCACTTTAGTGGCGCCCATCGACTCCAGTTGTTGGTGCAAAAGGAAATCATGGGACATCTCCTAAAAAACAGAAAGAAACATAATCCCGCTACGAGTTAGTCAGTAATCTTGTGTTTAAATATGAGTAAAAGTGGGTCCCTTCCAAGTTTGAGTAAATATCCAGAATTGCTGTCCTTGACTTTCAATTGGAGCGTCCACGTCTCTCTCTGAAAGTATTCATTGGCTTTCTTTCCATTGAGAACTCTTCTCCCACAGTCCTACCCTTGGCTCCATGTTGCAATTCCACCCCCTGACGTCACACCATATAGACCGCCTCTTTCTCCGATTCTCTCTGAGCAGGTTTACGTTTGATCTACCTTTAAATCCAAAATAAATAAGACGATACTGTCTGGTAAAAGCCTAATGATGCACTTATATCAGCAGTTATACAGCAAACAACCTCTCTTGATGCAGTTGATAGGTCGGAAATGTTCTTACATTTCATGGAAAATATTGTCCAGTATTGGTCAATGAACTTTTGAGCGTTCCTGAGACTGAGCAAACTTGTTGATTTGGAAATGTTGCCCAGTTAGTATTTACATACTGTTGTCGACCAGAATTTTTGGCAGATGACTTGGATAAAATATATTTGGTAACACATACTATACTAGTAATACTGCAATAAATACAGTAACAACATTGTAACAGCATTTTTTTTTTTAATGTATGTAACAATATAACAATACTACATTGTTGTTACTAGTGTAATAATAGCATAACCACACATATCTACCTAGCTACATATGTCTACTTTGATAATAAGGTGGCCAAGAAAATTAAACAATTATTTCATTTTGAAATGTGATTAAAGTAACCCGTTGCAATGCACCCCTTCTCTCTTTTATTGCGTCCAGTATCTCCTCTCTTCCTAGGTACCTTCACACAAAGCCCTCTTTTCACTTCTCAAACAAGTTCAGGCTAGCTTTGTAATGGGCAATCGCCATGAAAAGCCAGAGTCAGTCAGACAGGAAGAGACCATACAATAATTCAAATATGCAGTACTACAATACCCTTGTATAACACTATTGACATGTAAGGGCCCATAGAAACTAAATAAATACATTTTAGTAGAGTTGGGTTGCCAGACGCTGTCCGTCCGTCCGTCTTTCCTCATATTTGCTATGTTCAGGTCAATTGAGCAGCTTGGTTTTAGAAGAGTGACTGACAGACAAGCAGCGTAACCTCTCAGTCATCTCAGGAAACTTCATACCCAGGGGCTGCACAGCTTTTACTTCCATTAGTCTTCATTTCAGGATCGCACAGGGCTTTGACGTCCACTAAAAGAAGGCTGTGTGCAAACATACGGACCACAGTCATTGTAGTAATAGATTTTCCTTCTTCATGAAGAAAAAACAAGGATTACTTTAGGATGACACAATGAAAGTTATTTAGAGGGGCGGTTTATTTTGGGTGGCCTTCAATATTGACTAAAAAGAGACCAAAATAAGGTTACATAATACACCAAATCCATGAAATAATGTTATATGACTAATGTAAAATTAATAAATTAAGATATTTCTCCAGATGCAAGATTGATCTCTATTATATTACACTATATTACACTATGCAAATTGTCACTATAGTCCAATGAATGTCTGTAATGGCTAGCATTGACTGGTAATTTGATTAGTAGATTGTAATCTCCCAATAAAGCGCACAGGACTAGTCACATGCCAAAGATTCAAGATGTCATTTCATTCTCTGGGTTATTTTTTTAATAAATTAACTCATATGAGCACATTTGTGAAGTAAAATATAACTTCATGCATTTATGAAAATATTATTTAAAAAATCGAATTCAGCCAGGGTGCAGGACAGGTAACAAGTGATTAATGAGCAATGTGCAGGTTCACAGATACATATGCCTACATTAGCCTCATCTAACCACTATCCTTTTTTTACTAGTCTACATCTTTCTTGTAGCCTCCAAATAAAATTTGTCCAGCGCTAGCTCACGTCATCGATCGTGAACAAGGAAGAGTGAAGAGCTCCGAGTCTACGTACCAATTCTTACTTGCTTGACAATTCAATATTTGACAAGATAATTGACTTTTTTACATGTAGGCAAATAGAACCAACAGCACTGCATGGAATTGTTTGCATAGAACGATACTGAAACCATGTTCCCGAACTTTGCATGGGGCGCGGCAACATTCCCTTATCAAATCGAGGGTATGTAACAATAGTTTATGTGGCGCCGGCGGTAGTCAAACTGTCCACGTGATAATTTCTTCATGCGTCCCCGCGATGAGATTCTCTGGCCAAGTGCAAGAAGTAGCCTACACAACTGCTGACAACCTATAGGCTACAGCAGGGACGGCTTTAGCTTTTGGGGGCCCTAAACTAGATTTGTTTGGGGAGCCTCCCCATCAAGCAAGCAAAAATGTATGTTTTAAAGTTAATTTACAGCAATTCTACACATTTGGCCATTGGGTTTAGAGAAAATAGAGCCGTTTTAAGCATGCTTTCTGCAGTTCTACACATTTTGCCGTGGGGCGGAGAGAATTTTGCAATTTTATAACAAATTTCATGCAATTCTACTCATTTTACCATGGGCTAGATAATTATTTTTGCAGTTTTAAATAAAGTTTTCTGCAGCTCTAAAAATTTAGCCATCGGGCAGGGAGAGAAAATGTATTCATTTTAAAGCTAATTTCCTGCAATTCTACCGATTAAGCCATGGGGTGGAGAGACATTTTTGCAGTTTTAAAGCTAATTTCCTACAATTCTACACATTTTGCCATGACTTATGCCATGTTAATGATATCTGCGTGAGAGTGCCTAACAAAATCAATGGGGTGTTAGGGCCCCTTGACATGTGCCCGGTTGGTACATTTTTTTTAGCTGACATGGCTAATTGATTGACTGTCAGTGACTGACAAAAGAGAAAAATTACTGATGCACAACCAAATCTCGAACGTGCGCCTTGTGTGTTCTACTATTCTAACTCTCAACAGTAAGTTAAGACCCTGACTGAGTTACTATATATATATAGTACCAGTCAAAAGATTGGACACTCATACTCATTCAAGGCTTTTTCTTCATTTTTACAATTTTATACATGTAGAATAATAGTGACTATGAAATAACACACACATCATGTAGTAACCAAAAAAGTGTTAAACGAATCAAAATAGATTTTTTATTTTTCAAAGTAGCAACCCTTTGCCTTGATGACAGATTTGCACACTAGTGGCATTCTCTCAACCAGCTTCATGAGGTAGTCACCTGGAATGCATTTAAATTAACAGGTGTGCCTTGTTAAAGGTTCATTTGTGGAATTTCTTTCTTTCTTAATGCGTTTGAGCCAATCAGTTGTGTTGTGACAAGGTAGAGGTGGTATACAGAAGATAACCCTATTTGGTAAAAGACCAAGTCCATATTATGGCAACAACAGCTCAAATAAGCAAAGAGAAACGACAGTCTATCATTACTTTAAGACATGAAGGTCAGTCAATCCGGAAGATTTCAAGAACTTTGAAAGTTTCTTCAAGTGCAGCTATGATTAAACTGGCTCTCATGAGGACCACAACAGGAAAGGAAGACCCAGAGTTTCCTCTGCTGCAGAGGATAAGTTCATTAGAGTTACCAGCCTCAGAAATTGCAGCCCAAATAAATGCTTCACAGAGTTCAAGTAACAAACACATCTCAACATCAACTATTCACAGGAGACTGCATGAATCAGGCCTTCATGGTTGCATTGCTGCAAAGAAACCACTACTGAAGGACATCAATAATAAGAAGAGACTTGCTTGGGCCAAGAAACATTAGCAATGGACATTAGACTGGTGAAAATCTGTCCTTTGGTCTGATGAGTCCAAATTGGCGATTTTTGGTTCCAACCGCTGTGTCTTTGTGAGAGGCGGAGTAGGTGAATGGATAAGCTCTGCATTTGTGGTTCCCACCGTGAAGCATGGAGGAGGAGGTGTGATGGTGCTTTGCTGGTGACACTGTCAGGGATTTATTTAGAATTTGAGGCACACAGCATTCTGCAGCGATACGCCATCCCATCTTGTTTGCACATAGTGGGACTATCATTTGTTTTCAAAAGGACAATGACACAACACACCTCCAGGCTGTGTTAGGGCTATTTGACCAAGAAGGAGAGTGATGGAGTGCTGCATCAGATGGCCTGGCCTCCACAATCCCCCGACCTCAACCAAATTGAGATGGTTTTGGATGAGTTGGACCGCAGAGTGAAGTAAAAGCAGCAAACAAGTGCTCAGGATATGTGGGAACTCCTTCAAGACTTTTGCAAAAGCATTCTAGGTGAAGCTGGTTAGGAGAATGCCAAGAGTGTGCAAAGCTGTCATCAAGGCAAAGGGTGGCTATTTGAATCATCTCAAATATAAAATATATTTTGATTTGTTTAACACTTTTTTGATTACTACATGATTCCATATGTGTTATTTCATTGTTTTGATGTCTTCACTACTATTCTGGAATATAGAAAATAATAAAAATAAAGAAAAACCCATGAATGAGTAGGTGTGTCCAAACATTTGACTGGTGTTGTATATATTTGGGACTGGGGCCCAAAAGTGCTTATGTCGCTAATGCCTGGAGCCGGCCTTGGGCCAATGCAAAACGGGACTGACTGTTTCCCTCAGCCAGTGCATCATGTCTGGATATTTGCCTAATAATTGAAACATAAAGGAAGTTTTGTTTGAGCAGCAGATGTATGATGTTAATTTCATCACCATGTTGCAGGAGAACTTTCCTGCAATGAAGGACATTTAAAATGTGTAGCGTATTTGAGGTTCAAAAAGGTGTGTACAGAACAGTTCACCTGCCTGAGACAAGACTGAATCCACTGTTGATTTTATGTGCATTTTAAATGTACTGTACTTTAAACCCCATTTCTTGATAACGAAATCTGAAAATACTCTGGATGCATGCAGTAACATGATAAGACGATTCCTGGAAAATGTGGGGTAGGTACAACATAAGACAAAAATATTACAAAGGTTTGAGTGAGAGGATTAACTGGTGTCTCCAAGTGGCCACATACCTCTCCAAAGTGTGCACAGTTCCTAAGCTAATTTAATGCCCTTTTATGACTAAAAGAACAGTGTTCAACTAAGTCTTCAGCTATCCTAGCTGTGCCTTTGAGCAACTAGAAGAAGCACACTTGTAGTTGATTCGCTTGGAACACTACCCTGCATCCCCGCCATTACACAATTACGTTGGTTGTTTACTCAGTCCAAAAACGGTCCATTATAAATCGCAATCTGGGTCGGGTGGGCATGACTTGAAAGCTTGTTCTATTGCCAACATGACTAGCTAAGTTCTAAAATACGATCGTACTGTACAGTGTTAGGCTTTCACAAGTAAATTCAGAGAAACAAACTGTAATTTAGGTGCGCATAGATAGGAGTCATGGGTGCATTCAGGTGCGTGTGCTGCGGCAAATTTTCTCCACAATAAACAAACATAGGCTCATTCTGTTCAGAACATCCCAGGGAATTTTATATATATATATTTTATTTAACTGGTAAGTCAGTTACGAACAAAGTCTTACTTACAATGACGTCCTACCCCGGTCAAACCCTAACCCGGACGACACTGGGCCAATTGTGCTCCGCACTATGGGACTCCCAATCACAACCAGTTGAGATACAGCCTGGACTCGAACCAGGTCTGTAGTGACATCTCTAGCACTGAGATGCAGTGCTTTAGACCGCTGCGCCACTCGGGACATGTCATCTTGTAACTGTACATCAAACATAGTGATTATAAACGTTGACACTGTATATTACATGAATTATGATTTGGAGTGCACATCTGGACTCACAGGTGTTTGGCTTGCTTGTATGACATCAACGTTGTAGACCTTTTATTACAATCCTCAATGAGTCATCTTAATTTACAGCATTTCCCTAACTCAGACAACAAAACATTTGCAAAAGTTGCCCAATTACCGGGATGGATGAGGGCAACTTCTTGTCACGCACTGTGCTCAAGTTCAGAACCGCTGTCAGTCATACAGCGATGTAAAGCGCAGAGCCAGAGCTCTGACATCATATATAGGATATTACTGTACGTTCCAATTGAAGCACTTAGTAGTGCCCAAATCTGCCATTTTCAACCCATATATGGGTACG
The DNA here is from genome assembly GCF_029448725.1 of Salvelinus fontinalis. Lineage (NCBI taxonomy): Eukaryota > Metazoa > Chordata > Actinopteri > Salmoniformes > Salmonidae > Salvelinus > Salvelinus fontinalis. The sequence goes on from NC_074675.1 coordinate 42,776,346, forward strand.
AGTGTAAAGGGCTACTTATAATCCACCTAATAATTCACATTTCCTGTTCCTGCAGGATTATTTTCCTGCTGTATCAAACTGGCTCAAATTAATCTATATAGACTCACGGTAGTTTATATACAATAGCTACTTTAAGGAGTTGTAAGCTGCATATTTTTCTTTCGTAAAACAATAATACTATATCTGGTCTATACTGCTATGAAGTGAATCCTTGTAGGGGGCTGGGACGCAGATAACAATGGACCAAACATTTGAGACACACTCTGTCATGAGGGGGCCAGACTAGTGTTGGAGGACTAGAGTGGAGACGTCACCTTAACAGGCTCCATGCTATCCGGGATTCGTTGGGACTTCCCTACCCCACTGAAGTTTACATTTAAAATGGTTAAGGTATGGTTAAGGTTAGGGTTAGGTAAGGATTATGGTTCAAATTAGGGTAGGGGTTAAGGTTAGGGTTTAGGGTAGAGACGTCCCAAAGATCCCGGATAGCACTAACCCCTGTAACAGCTATGAGCTCTGGGGAGAGGACCTGAAGTGTATCTGCCAGATAGGCCTGACCCACAATCACCTGTCTCTGCCCTGGCCCCGCCTGCTACCGGCCGGGACAACACAACACGTTCATAAAAAAGGTAGCCTTACTCAGGGGATCCATCTTGAAGACTTACCTTGAGTCTGTGTATTGGTTATTCAGAATTCCTTCAGTATTTATTTGTGGTAAATGGCTATGGCATATAATATGCTGAAAAAATACATATCATATGTTATTATTGTGTAATAATATAGTAATATAGTCCTTTTGGCACAGTCTGTTGTCTGCTTGTCTTGTAAGTGTAGGGTCCCTGCTTTAAGCCTCATTTGGCCTTGATAGCCATGATTCACTACTATGCTACGTGTCTCACAAAGTGATCCATGACTTGCTGGCTAGTGACGTGTTGCCTATGGTTTGTACCACTTTGACCTGCCACAAGCTCTCCAGGGCCAGGGAGATTGGAAATCACCTGAGATGGCGGCTGTATTTGACAGCTACGCCCGCTTCTGCTTTTGAAACTGTGGATCACGTCAAACGAGCCATACCTGTGCGCTAAACTGGGTCACGAGGATGGCATCTTTGCCCCGGGGGATAAAATAACCAGGGATGGCTGACAACCTGTTGGTCCACAACATGCTATGTTCCCACAGCTACAGTGGCTTCTACAGGGCAAAAAAACTGGGCTGAACTGTTGGACCCGGCCAGCCCTGATGACACAGCTGCTACTGAACGCTACCACGCCTTTTCCGTAGGCTGGTTCGCCTGGCCCGTGTTTGTGACCGGGGACGACCAAGAAGTGATGAGGTCTAGTTTTGAGGTCAAATGCAAAGGACTGGGTTACGAAGGATCTAGACTGTCCAGGTTCTCCAAGGACGAGCCTATTATTTTTGCTAAGGCTGACATCTTTGCGTTGAACTACTAGACGTCATGGAGGGTGGAGCCTATGGAGTTTTGGGATTGAAGAGTGACCAAGAGGCAGAGGGGTTGGTGGACCCGTCCTGGCCGGTGTGTGGGGTGTCATGGCTGGATGTGGTTCCTGACGACCTGAGGAAACTGCTGAAGTACATTAGGGGTAAAGAGGACAAGGGCCCTGTTCCAATACTTTGAAAATACTTTTCAAAATGTCCACTTCACAGCTTCCACCAACCCACATCAGCTCCATTTAAAAGCAGTCAATTCAAAGGATAAATTGAAGTTTGAGAATCGATCATTTCCTGTGATTTTCCATGAGAGTTATTAAATTCATGAATTGAATCACCTGCCTTGAGCCAATTAAATTGAGCCAAACCTTGAGTGAGGAGAAAGCAATTAACATTAATAGAGTTGCGTGCTATTGTTTATTTTTTTGCACAGTAAACAGATTGAACATCCATTACAGTTGTCACATCGAATTGTGTCACATTGATTGCTTCAGGTGAACACTATTTGAGAATGAGCAATTTCCTTCTCTTGCTGGTTGTCACTTTCCATTAGCATGAGTGGAGTACTGTAACATTGCAAAGGACACACACACACACACACGCACACACGCACACACGCACACACACACACACACACACACACTGTGTTGTTTGACTGTCATTTGTGAACTCAGGCCTTGTTAGACAATGATAGCTACCACTTTTCACAGGACACATTCAATAACCCTGCGGTCTACATCACAGAAAATGGCTTCTCCCAGGTGGGGCCAGTGGACATGGAAGACATCCAGCACTGTGGGTTTTACCAGGACATCATCCAGGGAGTAGCCAGAGGTAATGACCACAGCAGGCCACAATAGAGGTACTACATATTATGGAGAATCTATCATTTTAGAATGTTACTTTCTCCTGAAATTCAATTTGACCAGTTGCTTCTTGTACTATTTAAACCTCTGAAAGGTTGCTTTGCACATAAAATCCTAGTATATATGCAAGATCCAGAAACTAAGGAGGCTGAGTCACCTGATTCCAATTTGATGATCCTGCTCCGCTGTCTTAGGTATGTAGGCTATTTCACGCCAACAGAGAAAGGTTGAGAGAGAGAGAGACTATGGCTATCATAATACAACGGGATCTTGTTCTTTTGTAACGTGCAAAGAAAGTCTTTTCAGATTAGCCCTTTATGTGCATTGTCACGTATTTAATAAGTATAGCGCCATCTGTTATTAACTTGTTGTTTGTCTCTGTGTTCTAGATCTCAGAGAGGATGGTGTTGACGTGCTAGGTTACTTCACCTGGTCCTTCCTGGATAACTTTGAATGGGCCGACGGGTTTGCTTCGGCCTGTTCCACATGGACCTTTCTCGACTAGAAGGAAGGGGGTACTCCGGGATCATCCAACTACAGATCTCAGACCAGGACAAATAACTAAACAGCCAATGGGCACAGAGAAAATCAGCCAATAAAAGCTATTTTTTGCTCAATAGTCTGTTCTAATCAAGTATAACCAAGCTTGGCCCATTGCAGTGTTCCTTCATGCCATTTTGATTTGAAGCCCATCTGAAACACATTATAGTTGTGAAGTCTTTAAGACGTTCCTTCTCACCACTTTTCTCTGTCAACCCTGAAAATGTTTAGTAAAACAGTGCTAAGCTCATTCGGCTCCCTTCGCAAGAAAGTGATTTTGTCTGATTTCTTCCCTGACTTTGGCATAGAACTGCAAGGACCCGGCCAAAGAGTGTTATGTTTATTCAAGTGAATGCAAATTTGTATTATATCCTGCCCAATTCCCAGTCAATCTGTACAAAGGGTTTTTGGAGGGTAGAGGAGGATGGAGAATTCCCTACACAGAGTATGGAGCCAGCTGTAAGCCATCCAGGCCAAGCTGTTGTTGCCAATGCAGGGTTGGTCGGGGGCACAAGTCTACAGAGGAGTGTGTGTCTGCATCTTTTTGTGTGTGTTTGAATGTGTGTGTGTGTAATCTTATATCTCAACCTGCAAGGCCCCTATATGGCTAAGATGAGGGTTTTTTGAGATCCTATACAGCCCTCATGGTAAAATAAAATACACAATGCCACTCATTGTGCCCGGTGGAGGGTTAGAGTTGAGTGAGCGCTTGATGTAACACTAAGAGAAAATCCTACTGGGCCTGGGTAGGGAGTGGCGCCAGACAGGAGCCCATACCCAGGTATGAATGATCACATAGTCTAATGCAGATTTGTATTTACAAACAGTGAATCAGAGATTACGCGCAGGGGTTACTGGGAAGTCAGTACATTATGAGGGAAGAGATTTACGCACATTCAAATGTGCAGGACGAGGACAAAGATTTGAATGGAAAAACATTTACCAACCAAATGTAAGCAAATTGTGCACTTCTGCTCAAGGTTTGTTCACTGTGCTATTCAGTGGCAGTGGAAAAGTCTGGGTACATACCGTACTGTACATATACAGGGGAAGCGGTCCTTTTCAGCTTCAATGGTAAAAGGCATCGTCAGATTTGTTCTTATCGTAAAATATAAACGATCCGTCCATAGGGAGCTGAGGTAAAGTATCCGCCCATAGGGAGCTGAGGTAAAGGATCCGCCCATAGGGGGCTGAGGTAAAGGATCCGTCCATAGGGAGCTGAGGTAAAGGATCCGCCCATAGGGAGCTGAGGTAAAGGATAGGGAGCTGAGGTAAAGGATCCGCCCATAGGGAGCTGAGGTGAAGGATAGGGAGCTGAGGTAAAGTATCCGCCCATAGGGGGCTGAGGTAAAGTATCCGTCCATAGGGAGCTGAGGTAAAGGATAGGGAGCTGAGGTAAAGTATCCGCCCATAGGGAGCTGAGGTAAAGGATAGGGAGCTGAGGTAAAGGATCCGCCCATAGGGAGCTGAGGTAAAGGATCCACCCATAGGGAGCTGAGGTAAAGTATCCGTCCATAGGGAGCTGAGGTAAAGGATCCGCCCATAGGGAGCTGAGGTAAAGTATCCGCACCATAGGGGGCTGAGGTAAAGTATCCGCATCATAGGGAGCTGAGGTAAAGGATACGCCCATAGGGGGCTGAGGTAAAGGATCCGCCCATAGGGAGCTGAGGTAAAGTATCCGCACCATAGGGGGCTGAGGTAAAGTATCCGCACCATAGGGAGCTGAGGTAAAGGATACGCCCATAGGGGGCTGAGGTAAAGGATAGGGAGCTGAGGTAAAGTATCCGTCCATAGGGGGCTGAGGTAAAGGATCCGCCCATAGGGAGCTGAGGTAAAGTATCCGTCCATAGGGAGCTGAGGTAAAGTATCCGTCCATAGGGAGCTGAGGTAAAGGATCCGCCCATAGGGAGCTGAGGTAAAGGTTCCGCCCATAGGGGGCTGAGGTAAAGGATCCGTCCATAGGGAGCTGAGGTAAAGTATCCGTCCATAGGGGGCTTAGGTAAAAGATCCACCCATAGGGAGCTGAGGTAAAGTATCCGCACCATAGGGGGCTGAGGTAAAGTATCCGCACCATAGGGAGCTGAGGTAAAGGATACGCCCATAGGGGGCTGAGGTAAAGGATAGGGAGCTGAGGTAAAGGATCCGCCCATAGGGAGCTGAGGTAAAGTATCCGCCCATAGGGAGCTGAGGTAAAGGATCTGCCCATAGGGGGCTGAGGTAAAGGATCCGCCAATAGGGGGCTGAGGTAAAGGATCCGTCCATAGGGGGCTGAGGTAAAGTATCCGCCCATAGGGGGCTGAGGTAAAGTATCCGTCCATAGGGAGCTGAGGTAAAGGATCCGCCCATAGGGAGCTGAGGTAAAGGATAGGGAGCTGAGGTAAAGTATCCGCCCATAGGGAGCTGAGGTAAAGTATCCGTCCATAGGGAGCTGAGGTAAAGGATCCGCCCATAGGGAGCTGAGGTAAAGGATAGGGAGCTGAGGTAAAGTATCCGTCCATAGGGAGCTGAGGTAAAGTATCCGCCCATAGGGGGCTGAGGTAAAGGATCCGCCCATAGGGAGCTGAGGTAAAGGATCCGCCCATAGGGAACTGAGGTAAAGGATCCGCCCATAGGGGGCTGAGGTAAAGGATCCGCCCATAGGGAGCTGAGGTAAAGGATAGGGAGCTGAGGTAAAGGATCCGCCCATAGGGGGCTGAGGTAAAGGATCCGCCCATAGGGGGCTGAGGTAAAGTATCCGCCCATAGGGAGCTGAGGTAAAGTATCTGCCCATAGGGGGCTGAGGTAAAGTATCCGTCCATAGGGAGCTGAGGTAAAGTATCCGCCCATAGGGGGCTGAGGTAAAGGATCCGCCCATAGGGAGCTGAGGTAAAGGATCCGCCCATAGGGAACTGAGGTAAAGGATCCGCCCATAGGGAGCTGAGGTAAAGGATCCGCCCATAGGGGGCTGAGGTAAAGGATCCGCCCATAGGGAGCTGAGGTAAAGGATCTGCCCATAGGGGGCTGAGGTAAAGGATGCGCCCATAGGGGGCTGAGGTAAAGGATCCGCCCATAGGGGGCTGAGGTAAAGGATCCGCCCATAGGGAGCTGAGGTAAAGGATCTGCCCATAGGGGGCTGAGGTAAAGGATCCGCCCATTGGGGGCTGAGGTAAAGTCAGACAGCTCTCTTAAAGGATCCAAACATTGGGAAGAATTATGATACTTCTGGTTTATTAGACAGTAGTCAGATGAAATAGTCCTGTGTTCTATAGACTCAGAGACAGGACTACAGTGCTGTGGTCTATAGACTCAGGGACAGGACTGCAGTGCTGTGGTCTATAGACTCAGGTACAGGACTACAGTGCTGTGGTCTATAGACTCAGGGACAGGACTACAGTGCTGTGGTCTATAGACTCAGGTACAGGACTACAGTGCTGTGGTCTATAGACTCAGGGACAGGACTACAGTGCTGTGGTCTATAGACTCAGGGACAGGACTACAGTGCTGTGGTCTATAGACTCAGGGACAGGACTGCAGTGCTGTGGTCTATAGACTCAGGGACAGGACTACAGAGCTGTGATCTATAGACTCAGAGACAGGACTGCAGTGCTGTGGCCTATAGACTCAGGGACAGGACTGCAGTGCTGTGGTCTTTAGACTCAGGGACAGGACTGCAGTGCTGTGGCCTATAGACTCAGGGACAGGACTACAGTGCTGTGGTCTATAGACTCAGGGACAGGACTGCAGTGCTGTGGTCTTTAGACTCAGGGACAGGACTGCAGTGCTGTGGTCTATAGACTCAAGGACAGGACTGCAGTGCTACGGCATAAAGACTCAGGGACAGGACTACTGAATGGTAGCCTCCGACACAGTTAAAAGGGACAGATGCAATGGCTGCATCTCAATGGAGAATGACTTTTCTGAAAGGAACTTGACAGTAATAAAGTTACCCAAAAAAGTCCTAGGTCTATTGGTGGGCTTGCTCACTTCTTAAATCCTTTCAGGTGATGCAAGGAAAGATAGTCACTAAGAGACTTGAGATGTGACGTGTATCGTCAGTCTCCCTTTGTAATGCCCAAATGACAGTCAACCTGGGGTGTATTCATTATGTCTTGCAATGGAAACGGTTTACCGTTTCAGAACCAAACGCTAGCAAACGGAACAAAACAGGGCGGGACCAATAGAAACTCTCGTTTTCGTTGCTAAACTTTTTCCGTTCGCAGTAAACGGTTTCTGTGGCAAAGCGTTTTTTCAACAGAATCAGCGTAAACAATACACCCCTGCTCTCAGTCTCAGATGGTTCCTTTGACATACTGTACGCTCCTAAACGTGTTTTTATCTGTAGCATATGCTCCTTTACCATCTTTGTTTGATTTGAATGCTGCTTTGTCCCTATTTCTCTCTCCACCCGTTTTCTGTGCTAAAAGTAAGGAATGTAAATATTTACTTCATACCCTTGTGGTCTTGACTGGAACATCCTTTGTGTGTCCTTCTGAATCCTTTCCATACAAACGTTCCTTTGTGAACAATAGTGTGTACTGTACGTCAACCCTGACCTGTAGTTTTGGTTGTGCCCCTGTTTTACCATCTCATCTTTCCATTCTATTGAATTCAAAAGCCATCAATGCCATTCAATAAAAGGTATTAAAACACATCCAAATAGATGTACTGTATTATGAGCTTGTCAGTGTGGATAAAACTCCTTTCAACAGCCATGCTGAACAACAGATGTCATCCTGCCACCAGAAAACCAGGGTGGCATTTGTGTACGTGCCCCGCAGCTGTACAAACTCCCGACGGTGAGAAACTACCCAGAGAACAAGGTGAAAATCCTCCCTCAAGTCACGTGTTGACTCTATGTACATAGTGTGGTTCATTCTGGCTTCATTTAATGTATGGACTGTGTACAATGGACTGTAGAACCTGCATAGCCGAGGCTGGTCTTTCTATGGGCAAGCCATTGCAAAACACCACTGAATGGCATGTCATGCAGCTACATATTTTGACGGGAAACTTAGGGGAGGGACAACTTTTATCTGATAAATTAATGAAATTGCTCACTTAAGTTTGAGTGGGCATTGACAATTGAACAGCCTCGGTTGTATGGTGTTAGTATCGTAAGAAGGTGGTATAAAATTGAATATTTTCTTAACCCTGAAATTATTCAAATTAAATTATATTTACTTGTTATTTTCAACTACATAAGTGGATGTATTTGTTGTTTTGTTATTAAAGCATTAAAATATGTTCCTTTCACTCAACTTGGATACGAGTGAACGTTGGAGGATATTTTTGTTGTCTTACACTGCCACTGTGTGGAACTAAATAGAACTACAGCTTTGTTGCGAAATTAAGTGATTATGAACACAATGTGGCATCACACAATAAGGTGTTTAGAACCCATATAAAATGATCACAAACCATCTATCCATAACTCCCTAAACCATATCTGTCGTTATGATATATTTTGCATACAAATAAGATGAATATAAAATATAAATATTTATGCCCCAGTATGAAGGGAAGCATAATTTTATTATGAATTATGCGACTTTGTTGTTTGCATTAATAAGCATATTGTGGCATGACGTATCGTCGGCTATGCAGATTGTCTTCAACAGATGTGAAAAATGCCTCCGTGGCCCTCCTCTAAGTCAAGCAGAATGAATTTCTCTTTTGTCTGTGATGAATAACAACCTATTGTGCTGCCATCAATAATGTATTTGAAACCAGCAGTGAATATTTCTACGCAGGTTTTTTTAATATATGTAAGATTTAACAATCTTTTACACCACTTCTCTAACCTGACTTGAAAACATTTGGCCCAGAAAATAAATGCTTTAAAGTTAATTCAAGTTTGCCGCTTATTTTACAGAGTGAATAACAACATTAAAGGCCCAGTGAAGTCAGAAACGCGATTTCCTGTGTTTTATATATTTCCACACTATGAGGTTGGAATAATACTGTGAAATTGTCAAAATTATAATAATGCCCTTTTAGTGTAAGAGCTGTTGAAAAGACCGCCTGAAATTTCAGGCTGTTTTTGGTGGGATGGAGTTTTCGCCTGCCTGGTGACATCAGATGGTAAATTAGTAAATAGACAAATAAGAAAGAGAGTTCCAAACCTCTCTGCCAATAACAGCTAGTTATCAGTTTTCCCCTCCACACTCAGACCACTCCCATATAAGTCGTAGCAAAATTCTTTCTTGAGAAATTGCTCTTTGCTAAGAAGCAATTTTTATTTCTTTTTGACCATTTCAATTGAAAACAATAAATCAAATCAAATCAAATGTTATTTGTCACATACACATGGTTAGCAGATGTTAATGCGAGTGTAGCGAAATGCTTGTGCTTCTAGTTCCGACAATGCAGTAATAACAGTAAAGTACTTCATTGTTACCCAGAAATGATTTGATATTGAGATAAAAATGGCTGCATTGGACCTTTAAGAGCAGAATATAAGTATGGTAAAGGGGTACTTCACTACTTTTTTAAAGCACCATAATTATTCTCTCCAGCACCATACCAATGTCTTCATATGTGAAAACAGCATTGTTCTACTTTCTCCAGTCAAAGGATAAGATGAAAAGGTTATAAGAAAATTACCCCCTATGATGTCATCGAGGGTAGAGATAAAGTGTGGAAAACATCATTTTATGACATATCAATAATACAATTCAGTTAGGATCATACAAAACTGTGCAACCTATAGTCCTACCAACTCCCAAAACGCATTTTGCACACATTCAATTCGGTAAACACAATAATAAAGTGATTATTTCAAGTATCAAATTGGAGGTTAAACAAAATATGTTGAGTTATTTCCCTATGATTTATGCTTGTCAAAGTACGTCATTTTTGCTTGAAATTCCAGATTGGACTGGATGAGTAATTTCCCAGCCCGTGTCTCTCATTACTGATTGATTCATCTTTCCATGTCACTAGCTAGGGAGCAGTATGGATGAGATAACTGCTCCGGAATTGATTGCATGAAATATAAGGAGAAGTTAGTACTGCGCCTAACGAGCAGCAAGATTGGCCTTTTGTGATAGTCTGGATGGGATAATATGTGCCTATTGCAGGTTTGAATGCTGAAACATTAATTAACATTTAAATAATTCACTGTTACAGCCTATTTTATTAAGCCCCACGAATATTCAACTTTAATTCATTACAGGGGGAATTTATTCTGATTAGGCTGTGATGCAGAAAGTCGCTCAGGAAGCCGTTTCCAAACGTGCTTTCCAATTAAGCCGCAAATATATCATGTATATAGATAGATATAGATTGATTCTGAATTAGGACGTTTAATTGTAACATTCAATCACAGTCGCCGATGGAGATTTGTGCCGATGAACATTCTCAAACTAGCAAGGGAGGCACATTTGTATTTGACCAAACTTAACTTGTTATATTTTGACAGGCCCTATAAAATATTCAACGGCCAGAGAACTAATTTACCGAATATAAATATCTGAATAATTTAGCTGCTAATTAACTAGTATCTCCATAATAAATTATGTAAAAATGTCTGAGTTTGATGTCTTGACATATACAGGTACAGAGGCGCTGACTTCTAGAAAATAATTACCTTTTCTATTTACTGATTGCCCTCATATGCATATTCCCGGGAGAAATGGTGTAATGAAATTGTTTCTTTAATGTCAAGATAAAGAGATGTACCTCTTGTGTACTGAACTGATAGCTTCAATGTATCTCCCCATTTCTTCCTCTCTCACATCCTTGGTCTTATCTCAGTCTCTCTCTCAACCAATCAGAAAGTGACAGAGGAGAAGTTTCTCTTTCACCCTCTCTCCCTCTCTCTCATATGTATATGTATGCCTCTGTCTATCTTTCCTGTCTCACTTTCTCTTTCACCCTCTCTCTCCCCCCTCTCTTTCTCAACAGAGCTCATCTCTTTCCCTCATTCTAATCATATTGCTCAGTCTCCGTTGACAAGAGAGGAGAAGAAAGAAAGAAAGAAAGAAACAGCCCAAACTTTATAAATCCCATTGACCTATTTCGCCAGACATTTAGCTGGGAATGTATAATCATGCCAAACACTGAAGAAGAAATGTAGAAGTACTGTGTTATTTTCCCCCCACTTCTCCTCATCACAACCTCGATATTCCCCTCTTCTTTGAGCTGGAAGCCATTTCTGTGGTGGTGAAGGGGGGGGGGGGGGTAAATGCTTTTAGGTGGCGTTACTCGCTCTTTCAGAGCTCCACAGCTACTTTTGTCCACGTCGTAAGAAGCGTGACATCGGAGTTAAAAAGTGCTTTGGATAGCCTCGACATTGATTCTTGAATTTGGGGATGAGACAAGATTGAGGGACGAATGCTTCTGCCTCGAAGACAGGAACCGGAATTAGTGCTAGCCATGCAGAGAACTAAATTACACAGAAATTACAGATGATCTCAACCGCATACAAGCAATTTTGGGATCTGTGTTGAAACATATCTATAGCAGAACAGCAATGATGCTCAAATACATTTATAGAGCTTCTGATCGTTTTCTTGCCTTAGTACCTGACTTGCATATCTTAGACCAGGGTTTCCCAAACAACCAACACGTGCACCCAGGGTGGGCCCCAGGACCGAGTTTGGGCAACCTTGTCTCAGACCGCCCTTTGCAAAACATTAAATACAAATGTAATGTGTGAATACAAAATTCACTGCTAAGTGTTTTGTTCACATAATACTAACACGTTGTTTTCATCAGAAGAGAAACGTGTGAAATTGTGTTCACTGTTTCCGGAAATCAGTTAATCCCCCTGCACAACATTCTAAATCATCCCATCAGTGTCATACCATGTACACAATATGTTGCAAGATCTAGGCAATGGGGGGCTGTCTAATTGTTATGCTTTTTTACAATATTGCGGACATGCAGTGGTGCAGAGAATTAAGCTGTGTTACTTCTACATAACATACATAACATACATAAGGCCTATACATTCATATCAGTTGTGTTCCTCCATTGTATTAATTCACCTTTCCTTATTTCTATTGTGGATTGTGTTGATGTGTGCCAATGGAAAGTCTACAAAACTATGAGCAAACCAACCTTTGTATTAAATACGTGATGATACCGATTAATTAATGGCATTTTTTTGTCAGGAATAATATTTGATTTGATGTATATGAAATTGTTTGGTAAAATATGCATTGCCCATAATTCTGCACCTTTGGATAGTTGGACTTCTAATTTTGATCATCATGAATTAGTGACTGCAAAAAAAAATGTATTGATCTACTGGGATTTTTAAAACACAGACTAACTTTGTTTTTTTCTGCTTGCACTCAAGCGATAAGCATGCTTGCATTAATCTTTTTGCAGGCAGTAGTGTTCGCTTTGATACATGTATTAGCAATTTTGATGGTATAATGGTATAATGATGTCATGGTATAATATAGTTCTGCTGATTGTATTTATGTTTTGAGAAGGCAACTACATTTTGACAAATGCATTTAATGTTTTGAGTTTTGAAAATCAACAACATTGTTTCAAAAAACGCTAGTATGCATGTGAGAAAAATGTAAAAAATGTAATAATAACAAACTATTCATAATTTTCTTTGTGGTCCACCCTGAGAAACAGGAAATGACGTCGCCAACGACTGTTCAAGCCCAACTTTTCCCGTGTATGACGGCTTTCCGTGACAGGGGTTCTCAGACCCTTTGAAAAATGTCACGCTAATAGTATATTCGGCCGCTCCTGAGAGCACAGCGGACAACGTGTAAGGAGATTGGTATTCAGGGCGTGTGGGTGCTGTAGGTAGGCCTAGCAGGGTGAGAGAGAAACCGCCTGTATGTGTCAGCCAGGTCGTTCAATTTGATGTCGCATTTGGACGTCTATCCATGTCTGAAGAAGTCGGGAAATGCCTTAGATAACCGGCCACAAGGGCCAACAGCGAGCATTATTACCATCAAGTAGGCTTGGGTTTTGCTAGGGCGTTGTGGACGGGGATGGTAGATCGGTGTAATCCCATGACTCTGGATCAGAAGGTTGTGTGATCTATTTTGTCCTGAACCCTTCCCTTAACCCTTACCTGAACCCTTCCCAATGAGTGCCTAAACTTAACCCTCAACTTCCAAATGTGACGTTTGTAGAAATGGAACGATACCGAGCATCAGGAGCAACAAAAACACATAGAAATTCGACGTTTGGAGAAATTTCGAAGTTTGACGTTTAGAGAACATGGATGAACGTCTAACTCTGTAGTGAGACTGTGAGAGCTTGTTGGTATGTGTTGTTGGCCAATGAGCCACCTCAATCATGGCGGAAACCACAGGGGAGAGAGAGAGTGAGTGTGTGTGTGTGTGTGTGTGTGTGTGTGTGTGTGTGTGTGTGTGTGTGTGTGTGTGTGTGTGTGTGTGTGTGTGTGTGTGTGTGTGTGTGTGTGTGTGTGTGTGTGTGTGTGTGTGTGTGTGTGTGTGTGTGTGTGGGTGTATCACACCGGGACAACTGTAACCAGCTTGAAATAAGAAGTGAATATATTCTGATGTGATGATACCAGGAGTAGCAAAGAGAGAAATATACACTATTGTTGTGCTAGTATGCAAACTGACTCCCTTGGAAAATGTCAACAAAGACAGAGACAAAATCTGAAACACCCTTGTCATTGACTCTCACCAATTTAACAACCACAACAGCCCAAAACAATATCTAACCATTTCCACAAAAACATAAATTATCCCGACCAAAATGGTCAATAAAACTTTATAAAACAAGCCCCATAATCATCCTAAAATCACCCTAAAACATACAGTTTCAGTAATCCCCGTCGAATGCTGCCTCCTTAGCCTCACGCCAAACGGTATCAGTGCTAAGTATACGGAGATGCCTCCGTCCACCATCATCTCGCTAGTGAGAGAGCAGGGAGGTGAGGGGGTGGTGGGGAGCAACAATGTGCCACTGTCTCGCTAACACTAATTAGCTCTAAGTGTTGTACGACATGCTCCCCTCTCCTCCACGTTGTCACTCAGGGTTGGAGTGTGGCTAATGAGAGAGTTATCTAGGCCCTTGTAATAATGCATTCAAATGAACACCGCTGACCTGACCTATGGGATGGCTTTTTAATCTCACCACTTAATACCGATCAGACTGTTCGCTCAAAGCTCGTTAGCTCAACTTTCATTGATCAAACAGGTGTTAATTATGTTTAATTGCTCTGTGACTTTGCATACGGATCTTCAGGTGTTTTGGGTGAGGGGGGGGGGGGGGGTGCCCTGAGAAAAAGGGACATGGGGGTGTGTGTTAGGGTGTGTAAGCCCCTTATCGTGGGTATACAGTCAAGGATTAGGGAGGTTAGTAAGGTCACGAGTTTACAGCGGATTTCCGCCAAATGTAAAACAGCATTCATTTTGTTTGGATTAGCATAATCATTATCCGTTGGCGCCAAAACCCAACGCTGGACTGTTGTGTGAACATTGCTTTCTGACGCAATGCAAACCTTCCCGAGGGGGGGGGGGGGGGCGGAGAACTGTAACAATAATTACCTGGGTGATATTAGTAATTTAACCATTCACACTTCAGCAAACAAGCTTGCAGTTCTTTAATTGGATAAAGGTACTGTTGTTGTGAGCGGCGAAACGTGTGTCTGCGTCAGTTTCTGCCTGTCAGCTAGACGGCATTGAACCCCACTAACATGAGGAATAACCCCCTTCAGGTGTTTGGCTGTTGGAGTTTTTCCAAGTGATACCGGTAATAAATAGCGGATCAGGTGGAGTTCAACGCTACAATCAAATGGGCTTTATGCATTGGCTGGCTTTTTGGGGGCTTGTATTGTTTGTGTGTGTTTGTGTGTATCTGTCTGTGTGTGTTTTTTTGTCTGTGAATGTATGTGCATGTGTGTGTTGGGTGGGGCACTAGCATTGTAGAACAGGTGTATGAAGGTAAATCAAACTCCCTTGGCCCTCAGACATCACAGGGAGGAGACAGAGCCGTAACCAGGGTTTGAGTTTTAGTGAGGTCTGGAGGAGGGGAAGGGGGGGGCATCATCATCACCTTGGCTGCTGTAGGTTCATTCAAGCACATAGCCTATTAGCTACACGACTGTAATGTTATACCCCGAAAACGGGATGAAATGTGAGAAATGATTCCCACTGACACGTAGCATCAGCGACTGTTCAATCAGTTGTAATGACGTATCGTATAAAACCATTAATATAGATATCGCTTTTCTCGAATTGCATAACGCTCACGTTCGTATTCCTAGGCATTACTAATCAAGCTCCGCAAAAACGGACACAGATGATCGTATTATCACATTCACATGAATTATTCAAATATTACTTATGATTCTGTATTAATATCAGTAATGTATTGGTAAAAAAAAGGTGGGTAATGGATAAGACGAACAACCACCCATACAAACAAAACATATGACATTTTTACAACTATATTGTCTACATTTTGATTGCATTTTAATGCAGGACTAGGCCTATAGGGAAGATAGGCCAATCTCCAGATGTTCATACTGAAAAAAAATCCAGTTCCTTGATAAGATTAGTACAGATTTTCTCAAGTTTGGGAACCACCATCCTAACCTCTCTCTCTGCTCGCTAGCTCTTTCTGTCTCCTCTGCTTTCTCCCGCATGCATTGCAGCCTGCCTCAGCCTCACTACTAAGCGCCACATCACCGTCTGTCTCAGTAACCTACTCTCCGTAAAGCAAAGGTATTATGAGAATTTAGGAGCTGATTTTTTTGCTGCTGCTGAGGTAGGCTCTGTTTAACGTTAGCTTCTTACTTCATCCTTCTAGCTGGCTGAGTAATACTAACCAGAGCCCTTCAACGTTTCTGCAATAGTCTCTGCACGAAGCTAGCCACCTGACTGACGTACAGCATATGTATAATACTTTTTTTACTACAAGAAATGACCGAGGTCTGGACCTTGGTTTCCTCATATGTAGTTATGGCCAATGGGAGGAGAGGATGGAGAGAAAAGAAAATAGAAAAAAAAGGAAAAAGGCACACGCGCACACACACACACACACACACACACACACACACACACACACACACACACACACACACACACACACACACACACACACACACACACACCCCCCCCCCCCCCCCCACACACACACACACACACACACACACACACACACACACACACACACACACAGGAGTGACTTACACAGAAGGCCCACCACTCCCCAAACTCCTTACAAATCAAACAAATTT
The DNA here is from genome assembly GCF_029448725.1 of Salvelinus fontinalis. Lineage (NCBI taxonomy): Eukaryota > Metazoa > Chordata > Actinopteri > Salmoniformes > Salmonidae > Salvelinus > Salvelinus fontinalis. The sequence continues at coordinate 42,792,372 of NC_074675.1, forward strand.
TATTTGTTACATACACATGGTTAGCAGACGTTAATACAAGTGTAGCAAAATGCTTGTGCTTCTAGTTCCGCCAATGCAGTAATAACCAACAAGTAATCTAACCTAACAATTTCACAGCAACTACCTTATACCCACAAGTGTAAAGGAATTAAGAATATGTACATCAAAATATATGAATGAGTGATTGTACAGAACGGCATAGGCAAGATGCAGTAGATGGTATAGAGTACAGTATATACATATGAGATGAGTAATGTAGGGTATGTAAACATATAAAAGTGGCATTGTTTAAAGTGGCTAGTGATACATTACATCAAGATGGCAAGATGCAGTAGATGGTATAGAGTACAGTATATACATATGAGATGAGTAATGTAGGGTATGTAAACATTATATGAAGTGGCATTGTTTAAAGTGCCTAGTGATACATTTTTTCATACATTTTTACATTATTAAAGTGGCTGGAGTTGAGTCAGTATGTTGGCAGCAGCCACTCAATGTTAGTGGTGGCTGTTTAACAGTCGGATGGCCTTGAGATAGAAGCTGTTTTTCAGCTTCTATCTCAAGGGGGCTTCTACAGCCCCCTTCTTTATGTTGTGTACAAACCATTTGAATTGAACTGAACGGGGCGCAATTAAGAGGGATTTTAGAGCGTCACTCCGAGGAGACCAAGCCCTATACCTTGGGTAGCCAATTCATTTTAGAATGTATGTTCCCAATTCAATTTAAAAACGCAACAATGGCCACTTGAAGTGTTGCTCGAAGACAACTGTCATCACACGGTAGTCGCTGAAAGACGCCACCCCCGGAACCTCAATAACAACGGGATTAGATTCATGGCAATTGTTATTCCAGCAGCCCTTTTGTTTAGAGAACAGATTTTTGTTAGTGCATCGCTCGGAAACAACCTTCCTGTGCCGCTCCAATGAACGCAAAAACTCCACCAGTCTGTTGTGTACGGTGCACTGACTTGAAACATGTTGGATACTGTGTGATCATTCTTATATGAATAGAACTCTTCTAGAATAGACTTTTCAAGGGAGACTTGGCCCAAGACTTGACCATACAGCACATGTTTATTGCATAGATGTGAGGACAATATACACCAGTGGTTCCCAAACTGTGGGGCGCACCCCCTAGGGGAACTCAGTCCGAATTTTAACTTACTTTTGAAAGTTGTAATGGTAGACTTCACAAGGTGCAATTTCTGAAGTTGGGTAGTGCATCTATCAGTTTTCCTCTTGTCATGTCAGTCATTGCATACCTGAGAGAGCTATTTATAACTTGTCAGGGCGTGGGATGTTCCCCAATGCTGGAAGGGGGACCTAAGTGAAAAGGTGGACCGTTCTTGATACACACAGGAAACTGTTGAGGGCGAAAAAGCCAGCAGCGTTGCAGTTCTTGACACACTCAAACTGGTGCGCCTTGCACCTACTACCAGTCCCTGTTCAAAGGCACTTCAACCTTTTGTCTTGCCCATTCACCCTCTGAATGGCACACATACACAATCCATGTGTCACGGCCGTCAAAAGGAGGAGACCAAAGCGCAGCGTGGTGAGCGTACATATTCCTTTTATTAAGGTGACGCCAACAAAAGCAATACAAAAACGACCGTGAAGCTTAAGGCTATAGTGCCACAAACAAAGACAACCTCCCACACTGAAAGGAGGGTAAGAGGGCTACCTAGGTATGGTTCCCAATCAGAGACAAGGATAGACAGCTGTCCCTGATTGAGAGCCATACCCAGGCAAAACATAGAAATACAAATAATAGAACTAAAGAACATAGAATGCCCACCCAAATCACGCCCTGACCAAACCCAAAACAGAGACACAAAAAGCTCTCTAAGGTCAGGGCGTGACACCGTGTCTCAATTCACACCACTTTACTTTTTCCACATTTTGTTGTGTTACAAAGTGGTATTAAAATTTATTTAAAAGCACTTTGTCAACCATCTACACAAAATACAATGTTATGTCAAAGTGGAAGAACAATTCCAACATTTAGTAATGGAAAAGTAATGGAAAATAAAACACAAAAATATATTTATTAGATAAGTATTCAACCCCATGAGTCAATACAGGGTAGAATCAGCTGTGTGTATTTCTGGGTAAGTATCTAAGAGCTTTGCACATCTGGATTGTACAATATTTGCCCATTATTCCTAAAACAAATCTTCAAACTCTGTCAAGTTGGTTGCTGATCCTTGCTAGACAACAATTTTTTAGTCTTGCCATAGATTTTCAAGCCAATTGAAGTCAAAATCACAGCTAGGCCACTCACGAACATTCAATGTCATCTTGGTAAGCAATTCCAGTGTATATGTGGCCTTGTGTTTTAGGTTATTGTTCTGCTGAAGGGTGAATTCATCTCCCAGTGTCTGTTGGAAAGCAGACCAAACCACGTTTTTTCTCTAAGATTTTGCCTGTGCTTAGCATATTTTATCATAAAAAACTCCCTAGTACTTTCCAATGACATGCTTGAAAATATGAAGAGTGGTACTCAGTGATGTGTTGGATTTGCCCCAAACGTAACGCTTTGTATTCAGGGAAAAAGTTATTAATGACTTTGCCACATTTTTTTCAGTATTATTTTAGTTCCTTATTACAAACAGGATGGATGTTTTGGAATATTTTGTATTCTGTACAGGCTTCCTTCTTTTCACTCTGTCATTGAGGTTAGTATTGTGGAGTAACTACACTGTTGTTAATCCATCCACAGTTATCTCCTATCACAGCCATTCAACTCTGTGACTGTTTTAATCACCACTGGCCTCATGGTGAAATCTCTGAGCGGTTTCCTTTCTCTCCGGCAACTTAGTTAGGAAGGTTGCCTGTATTTCTGTAGTGATGGGGTAGTCATTTAAGAAATAATGTCCATGCAACTTATTTTGTGACTTGTTAATCAAATTGTTTATCTTGAACTTATTTAGGCTTCCATTACAAAAAGGTGGAATACTTATTGAGTCAAGACATTTCAGCTCTAGCATTATGGGGTATTGTGTGTAGATCAGTGACACAAAATCTCAATTAAATCCATTTGATATTCAGGTTGTAACACAACATAATGTGGAAAAAGTCAAGGGACGTAAATACTTTCTGAAGGCACTAGGTTTAGTAAACAAGCCTGTCATTGGTTGAAAGGGCATCGTACACTAGCCTCTGCTTGAGAGTGTTCTATATAGGCTGTGGGAGGCAGGTTCGGCACTCTATCTATCGTGGTGAGGCCTATTGTCATGCAGTGCCTCAGGTAAAGAGCCCAGTCGTCACTCATTCCTGTGACGGCCGGCGCTATCTACCCTGACGGTGACTGATACTGATGAAAGGAGTGTGTGTGTGTGTGTGTGTGTGTGTGTGTGTGTGTGTGTGTGTGTGTGTGTGTGTGTGCGTGTGTGTGTCATTTCCGAGGTGGGTCTGGTGAATGGAGGCTGTGTGTGGGAGAGATGGATGCCACCATGGCTGGAGGTTCTGTTGGAGGCCGGTGGGCAGTACCCTGCCAGGCAGCCTTGCCCGTGAGGGGGATGGACGGACGAACAAGGACGACCACTGTTGCCATGATGGAGCAGTTGTCACATGGTTGTGGAAGGGCACGGTAGCAAAACAGCAGTGTGTCCATTGGTGTTTCTGCTGTGTGGCTCAGTTATTATAGTAGGGGCTTGCAACGCCAGGGTTGTGGGTTCAATTCCCATAGGGGACTGGTATGAAAAAATATATATGTATGAAAATCTATGCGCTTGCTAATGTAAGCTGCTCTGGACAAGAGTGTCTGCTAAACTGCTCAAATGTACTGTCCACTTCAATGGCTGGTGGTACTGTGTTTCAGAGGGTGCACATTTTAGTTCAGTCCCAGCACTGACATCTAATCCAACCAATCAAAGGCTTAGTCATTAATTGATTAGTTGAATCAGGTGTGTCAGTGCTGGAATAGAACGAAACTGTGCATGCCCTTTTGAGACAGACCCAGTGGCCAGTATGATCAATCACCAGCCTAGCCGAAGTGCCTGGGGCCCCCTAGTAGACGCATGGGTGTGTCACTCAATGTGACCACATGTCATTCCTGGACCAATAACAAGGACTTTTCTTTGAGGTGCTGAGGTGTGAGGTGTTCAAATCACCACAACGTGCTCTGGGAGCTGAGTATGTGTGTGTGTGTGTGTGTGTGTGTGTGTGTGTGTGTGTGTGTGTGTGTGTGTGTGTGTGTGTGTGTGCGTGTGCGTGTGCGTGTGCGTGTGCGTGTGCGTGTGTGTGTGTGTGTGTGTGTGTGGGCAGAGGCTGAAGGTGGTGTGTTTGTCCATGAGTGTATGTGTCTGCGTGCACTGAAGGTGGTGTTCCTTGGATTCATTGCTTTTGCGTGCATGTGTCTGCATACATGTGCACACGTGTGTTCTCACGCAGCCTTCCCCCAGTAGATCGATGTGTCTCCATGGAACATTGTCCTGACTCCCGGCAAGTGGAGTGAGTAGACACTAAGGGGTTGTAGGAGAGGAGGGGGAGACAGAACACCACAGTAAATGTGTGCTATGCAAATAGCCTCAGAGGACATTGCAATCAATTTATCTTATTGAAACAAATGGGGACAGCAGCTTGGCCGGTGTGATATTTTTTGTTGTTGTTGGCCGCCCTCATTGTTATTGTAATTAACCCTCCCAACCCAAATCCCTGACACCCCCTCTTCACTCACCCCCTGCACCCTAATCCTGGCGACCCCATTGCCGGGCCCTGCCTCAGAACCCTTTTACCTTAATGAAAAGCCTTGGTGTTCGCAGGTAACATGTAAATGCAGTAATCATGATTTATAGTCCCAGGTGACATGCTAAAAGTCATATGAGATCTGCAGAGGAAGGCATATCGGGGAGGGTATTCCATGTAGGGTGTGGACCACCTCGTTCTCAGCAACCCTCCAAGATGGCTTACGGTCATTCCCGGAACACTCTCATGTTGACAATCTCAGCGACATTAATGGAATCCCAATATACAAAATGGACCCGCTTCAAGATGACCTCGGCAGACACCAAAGTCGGCCACTCCAGCACAATGACTATTTCATATACATATACATAGCCGTCCTATTGAGGATTTTCCATTCTTGTTATTTTTCTTCGGATGGCTGTATTGATGCCTGTAGTTCCCAGCGGCTATTCCTGAGTGTGGCGTGGGCATTGTTTGTGTTTATGTGGCCCTATGGAGACAGATCGATAGCTAAAGGAGAGAGCTGGGGTCACAGTAGCGATCAATACATCCGTACAAATGACCTCGAGCAGCCGCATGATTGGCCGCTTGACACCTGAGACGATCTTTACACCAAATGCCCTTCAGACTGACATTCCACGACAGCGGGGCTAGGGATGGCACAGGCCGCTTCCTGCTCCTCACTTTAGCTCCAAAAACAACAAGAGGCTGTATTCAAACTAGCGCCCGGCAAACGTCCGCTGGTGTGTAGCCCATGGTTTACCCAGCATCACCTAAGCACAAACGCATGCAGCTGAGAATGCCAATTACCCCGTGCGCGGTACATGCACCCACCTCTCGTGGCTCAGGCTTAACAGGCAAATTGGGATTCATTCGGGAAAGGTCCGGCGCGGAGGTGACACTGTGTCGTTCTGCCCCGAAGAAAGGGGGTCGTCCGCAGCGAAAGCGGAGCGACGGGCGACACTGATTGTTCCCCCATTACCTGCGTGCCATTTTGCACGAGCGGCACATGGCTGTGATGAAAGCTAGTGGCTGGTGGTTTCAGGTGCGAGGCAGACACCCTGGAAATGAGCTTTTTTCTTTATTTTCTTCCTGCCCTTTTCTGCCGCTGTCGCCACCTCCGCATAATTCAGCGGACCCATCTTGTAGAAATGTCAGTGTGTGATGGGGTCGCAGAGCAGCCAGCGTGACAGAACTCGACGCTTCTCAGGCTGCCGGGCTCAAAGACGGGCTGAGCAGGCCGAACGGTGCAGCCCGTCTGACCTTGTGGCTGTTGATGTATGCAGCCGCATTTGCCTCAGAAAAACGGATGCTTCTCTTCTTCTTGGTGGGCTTTCGACGCAGTGAGTGAGAGCACGACTTACCAGCCCCCCAGTTCATGGAGAGGTGGCGCATCTTTCAAAGAGAGGGTATTAGGTTTTTATTTTCAAGAGGAAATATAAATAGATTCATTTTTTTCTTCTCCTTTTTTGAAGAGGTCAATTCTCTTCTTCACATATCTTTATGTGCCCTCCAATTCTTCACCGTAGCTGTTGGCACATCCGAAACCGTTCCCCTGTTCTATCACAACCAACCCCACCCCCTACTTCCTACCTTGAGAACAACACCAAAGGTACCATCTCCATTTCTTCCCCCCTTTCCTCTCTCCTTCAGAGACCTGATTACAAATGGTCAATTTGAAAATAGAGTCGAAAGTCCCCCAAGGCCGCTTGCTTGTCAAATTGAAAAAGGCACAAGGACGAGTAAGTCGCCCCTGTCCTCGTCCTGATATTCCGAGGCGAGAGAGAGAGAACGAGAGAGAGGAAAGAGAGAGAGAGCGAGAGCGGAAAGAGAAAGAGACAGAGCGAGAAGGGGCGAGAGAAAAAAAGGAACATAACAAATTCCCCCCATTCGGCAGACGAGGCGATGCTAGGCGATGGAGATGCGAGGTAGAAGCAGAGGCAGAGGCAGCGGGGGGAAGCGGGGTTCTTGAACATCTAGCCCTCAGCATTTATATCAGAAGTCTCCACAAAGCGCCATGGATCACTCCAGTCAGCTGGTGTTAGTGGTATCAGGAAAAGCCATGGAGCTGTCACCAGAGTATGGGCCTTTCATAATTTACCACAGACAGGCCCTACCCTTCTCTCCCTCAGCCTCAGTCAAATGCAGACACAAGCCTTTGAGGATAATGTATTTTCAAATCCCTCCTCCCCATGCTGATAGAAGGCTATTTTTATTTAATATATTTATTAAAATGTCTCACTCTCTCCCTCTGGCTTGTTTTCACCCCCCCCCCCCTTGTTTTCACCCCCCCCCCCGACCACTCTGCAGTTCGCAGAGTGGTCATAGCACGGCTTATTTTTCTGTCTGCACTAATCAACCAGGCTTTTGTTTTCCTTGCCGTTGTCCACAATGATGCACTTCTCCAAAGTGGAAGTGGTATTGTCTTGTCTTTTGAAGTTGCATATATATTACCAATTTCCACAGTCCACATTCTACTATATCCGCAGTGGTAATTTAACAGTAAGTACAACGGGCCGAAAAAATTAGGTAGCGAAGCCCCAAAAACATTTCATCTGAAATAAACCTGAGAGAGTGATGATTCGCAAAGGGAGACCATCTAGTTTGTCTGGAAATGAACTCTCCTAATAATATATCACCCATATTTCACCCAACCTGAAATGCTGCAAACAGACTGAGCAAATACTATCCACTATGAGAGTTATCATCTAGGCATCTGCAGTGACTTTTTCACATTCACGATGGCCTGTTCTCTGGTTAATAATAACGGTGATGGAGAGTGCCCTTTGAAACACTCCAGACGTCGTTTACGCCGCAACTCGTCAGAGAGGGCTTGTAATCAGATGGGATACATGCCCCCCCCCCTCGCCGTTTCCCCACTCTCCTCGAAATACATTATGGAGGAATATGAGCAACACATCTTATTTGATACGGTGAGGTGAATTGAAGAGGTTGTGAACATTGTGTCGTACTCAAACAGCTGAATGGTAATAGACCGTAGAAGACGGAAGAAATAGAACCGTGAGACCGTCACTCACCAGGAAGTAGCAGGTTGTCTACTGCCCTCTTACAGATACAAGGGAATATTACCATACATCACTCTACTGGGCCGTTGTCATGCGGGTGATTATCACTGACCCTTCACAAGTGGCAACATGACCCTAAATGTATGTATCCTGTAAACTTTCCCCCACCTTGCATGCCAAGAGCTATGTTTCATTATGAATGCTGAGCTAGCCTTCAATAGCAAATAACCAACCCAAAGCTAGAAAGGCAGAGATAATGTGTAGCTTTCCTCTGGAGGCTCAATGATGCCATTAGGATTTAGAACAGAAACACACCTGGTTGAATACAGCGATATTCCCAATATAATATACACTGAGTGTACAAAACATAAAGAACATCTTCTTAATATTGAGTTGCACCCCCTCTCCCCCCCTTTTGGCCTCAGAAAAGCCTAAATTTGTCAGGGCAACAAGGTGTCGAAAGCGTTCCACAGGGATGCTGGCCCATGTTGACTCCAATGCTTCCCACAGTTGTGTCAAGTTGGATGGATGTCCTTTGGGTGGTGGACCATTCTTGATACACATGGGAAACTTTTGAGCGTGACAAACCCAGCAGCCTTGCAGTTCTTGACACAAACTGGTGCGCCTGGCACCTACTATCATACCCCGTTCAAAGGCACTTAAATATTTTGTCTTGCCCATTCACCCTCTGAATGGCACACATACACAGTCCATGCCTCAATTATCTCAAGGCTTAAAATCCTTCTTTAACCTGTCTCCTCCCCTTCATCTACACTGATTAAAGTGAATTTAACGAGCGACATCAATAAGGGATCATAGCTTTCACCTGCATTCACTTGGTCAGTCTACATCAAGTAAATAGCAGGTGTTCTCAATGTTTTGTACACTCAGTGTATTCCTTTTGTTTGGCCCTAATGAAGGCATTTGCCAAAAAGATGTTGGTTTTATCAATGAAACATAGATGACTTGTTCCTACAGACACCGACAGTATAGGCCACTAGACAAACACAAGGCTGCATGGAACTAATTGTTATTATTTCCCCTCTACTCCTCCTGTCAGTTGGTTCTTACTCACGGAGACACATTCGAAGCTGCTCTATGTTATTCTTTATGTAGTTCCCTCTAACCACAGATAAAGAAAAAAACGTTCCTATCTTCCAGTTCTCGACTAAGCGGGGTCTCAGTGTGACCCTCTGCTTACGGGGTTGGGGAGGGATGGGATGGGGGGTAAAACTGCTTGGGTAAGCAGGGTAAGGATTCCTTCTTTTCCAGGTAGTCCCCCCCTTTAGCCGAGACGCGTTATATCCCTGACCTGTATTATTATTATTATTATCAGCAAACTAGTATTTCTGGACGATGATCAGTAGAAGCGGCATACACATGTGTAGGGTACAATAGTCATGGGAAAAGCGCTGTGCTGATTTTTCTTTTACGTTCAGTACCCAACATTCACAGTGAAAATGGTGTGTGTGAGGGTGCTTATGGTTTGTTGTATTTGCTATTCTCAATTGGGCGAGATGAAGGCAAATGGTTGAAAGTAAGTATGCCTAATGATTTACACAGCACATTTATGTCATTTAGCAGGAAGTCTTATCCAGAGTGACTTACAGAGCGACTTGAAGGTGGTAGATCATTGAAAGCCACTCATTCCGAGAGAGAGCACTGAGTAGTCAAGAGGGCACCGACAGACACACATACGCACACACAATGTGGATAATACCCTATGAACAAAACGTCAAAGTATACTAGAGAGGGGAAGCCGCAAGCAAAGACTTTTCACCTGCTAAAGCAATCTATAAGCTCTTTATGTTAGTAGTACCACGACCTGGTACTACTTCAACTCCATGTGTATGATGCATGGAAAAAAGTTGAGGCCCATTCAGTCAGAGTATATATATTAGCATAGAATGCTGAATTACCGGCTGCGACTCAAACACACAGAAAAGTTAAGAAAGTTCTTCTGCATACCGAGCATTAGCTAACGTCTAACAATTCGACTGTCCCTTCTAACAATTTGACTGTCCCTTCTAACAATTTGACTGTCCCTTCTAACAATTCGACTGTCCCTTCTAACAATTCAGCTGTCCCTTCTAACAATTTGACTATCCCTTCTAACAATTTGACAGTCCCTTCTAACAATTCAACTGTCCGCTGCCTATTTGTAATCCACATATTCCTGGTTTGAGCCACAATGATGAGGAAGACATCAAAAATAGAACGAGTCGGGTCTATTCCTCCTGACAGAGGCTTTGCATCTTGACGATGAAGGGAGGATGATGAAAGAGAGGGGTGGACAGGAGGAAGATTTCCGCTGAACAAGTGGACACAAATAAACAGCGTCTCAGGGCCCCTAATCCTAGAGACAGGCTCGGCAGTGGCCTGTCAAACCGCGTGTCGCCAATTTGAATGCACAGCGGGAACTCCCCACTCATCAATTTTGTGGGGATCTTGTTTATTTGCAACCCCTCTCTCTCCACACCACCAAACAAAATATATTATTTGTTTTTGTGCAAAGGCTGTTTGACATTGAGACGGTGATGAGGAGGAGGAGGAGGAAGAGGAAAGACGAAAGGAGGAAGAGGAGGAAGAGGATGAGAAAGATGAAGGGTGGTGGAAGATGGGTAAAAAGAGGAGTAAGAGGAAATGGAGGAGGATGAAGAAGAAAAGGCAGATAATGAAACATAGGACTAGGGATAAGTCGACCTAGGACGAAGGATTTGGATATCTCGGTAAAGATGTTGGCCTTGGGGACAGAACACTCAGTCGCTCGTTGGCTCTGAAATCGCAGAGGCCTTCAGCTCCCTTGCCAAGTATGCCACTCACTGGCTATGGAATTTGAAGCAGGTGTCCAGAGCAATATATCAGCAGGGCTGTGGCTGCGCCAACCGAACGCCACTCAGGAGAGACTGAGGCTAGGTTGGAGGGTTGTGGGGAGGAAAAAGGTTAGAGAGAGTTGCCTCATACAATTTGTCGTTATAACCATACTGTAGTACTGTAGTAAGCGTGGGGGCGTTCATTAGATATTTTGTCATGTATATTACAAAGAGAGTTCTCATGACGTTGCCCTATTGGTGAGGTTTATGACTCCCATAAATACCTTTGCCCCGTTTTCTCTCTCTACTCTACAGAATGGACTCTTGGAAAGCCCTTTGTTAACATAGAGAGAGCATGGTAACATCGGGGCGGCAGGTAATCTAGTGGTTAGAGCATTGGACTAGTAACCGAAATGGTTGCAAGATCAAATCCCTGAGCTGACAAGGTAAAAATCTTCCGTTCTGCCCCTGAACAAGGCAGTTAACCCACTGTTCCTAGGCCGTCTTTGAAAATAAGAATTTGTTCTTAACTGACTTGCCTAGTTAAATAAAGGTTTAAAAAAAAGGTTGGGAACGGAACAATATTTTTGTAATCCAACCAGTTGAAAGTATCTGTTGGTACCTAAAGATTATGGTGTACGATCAGTTGTTGTCTGAGAGATTATTACTGATGATAGGGTGACAAAAACTGTATCTTGGAAAGTCTAAACATTCAAGTTATCAGATTCACATGGAATTGTAGTGTAATTTAAATGTTTAAATATGAAACTATTTGTGAAAAAATGAAATGTAACTTTAGTTTTAAAATGAGAGAATTGTTTTCATAAGTAAAATATGCTCACTCAGTGGCCACGCCCACGTGAATAGGCATTGGTTGGAAATTATGAACCAACCCTTTTTCTACATTCCTATAAGAGCCACCGTGACCCAATTCACGGCGGACTAAGCCAACCTCAGCGTCAGCTCTAGTTGCGAATGGTTGAATGACTACAACCTAACGAAATTAACATTGTGTTCCCGATGACGTGAGGACTGATGTCCATACGTTTAAAAGGGATAATATCAACTACAACCTAACAACATTGACTTATGTTCCCGACGACGTGAGGACTGGTGTCCATACGTTTAAAAGGGCTAATTTCAACATGGAGGTGACGATCGCCACGCTGGAAGGATGAATTTCGACTATACCAGCCAGAATATAGCATGAGCTTAGTATGGCAACTTGGTATGAACTTTGAACTAATATTCACTAAAGAAGTGATACATCCTAGACAGCTGCTGCTGAGTAATCTGTCTGGCCTAGGAAAGGACGGCAATCTCTTCAGAACGACAGGGTATTACAGCGTATATGTTCTACCACACGACGACAGACTACAACGTATCCGCCCAGAAATATTCTTCAAAGGGAGATCTCTGCTGGGCAAACCATCTTCGACCAATCTATCGAAGTGCAGCTCAGAGTAAATATATTCTTGCATTTTCCTTTTCTGAATGGGCAGTTATTTAAAATGCATAAGATTCTGTATTTATGATAGCATAGCTTCATAAGGTCTAATAGAGACCCAATCCTTTTGTTCCTCAGTCTTACCGCTTTTTCATTCAAACCCAACCCCCTTTCTTTGTGTAACCAGCCGTCATATCGGTTTCGTCCACTAGGGACGTTTTCTTTTATGACATAATTAGTAATCAATGTATTATCCATCACGTGTATATGTAATTCTGTGTGATTATTTAGGTATGTAGTAAATAAAGAATTAAACCAAATTCTGCATTGCTGATTCAACTTGTTAGCCAGGGTTCGTGAAGATAACCAAGAATTTTACGACGTTCACAGGAGAATGAATAAGGTGATGATTAATAATTGACTGCTATTGATATAAAAGATTACCAGGTCTTTAAGAGTTTATTTCGAAGACAACAGCTCTATAAACATTCTTCCGTGGTGCCCCGACTTCCTAGTTAATTACATTTACATGATTAGTTTAATTAGGTAATATTAATTACAGAGAATTGATTTGATAAAATAGCATGTCATATATCACTTAATCCATAGTAAAGACACGACGGAGTGATAGGTAGGAGAGAGTATGTTGAAAGAGCAGTGGGATGGATTCAAATTTGTGCTGGCAGTGGTACGTCGTACATATACTTCAGAGGCAGCTTCTTAGACCACTAGACCACCCCAGGCCATAGGATTCAATTTTTTTTTTAATATAATGTTGCTGAAGGTTATCAAGTAGGGCTAGAAAACATGGCAGAGTACAATGTCCTGCTATTCAAATCTAAATCACTGGTTATTAATAGGACTAGGCCCCTTTTTTCGCCATTTCCTGCCTGAATGACGTGTCAAAAGTAAACTGCCTGTAGCTTAGGCCCTGAAGCCAGTATCTGCATATAATTGGTACCATTGTAAAGAAAACACATTGAAGTTTGTAGAAATGTTAATAATGTAGGAGAATATAACACAATAGATATGGTAGGAGAAAATCCAGCTAACACAATGTGCCATTGGAACACAGGAGTGAGGGTTGCTGATAATGGGCCTCTGTACGCCTATGTAGATATTCCATTTAAAAAATCTGCCATTTCCAGCTACAATAGTCATTTACAACATTAACAATGTCTGCACTGTATTTCTGATCAATTTTATGTTATTTTAATGGGCATAAAATATGCTTTTCTTTCAAAAGCAGGGACATTTCTAAGTGACCCCAAACTGTTGAATGGTGGTGTATGTCCATTTAATGAAAAAAACTCCAAAATGTATTTTTTATTTATTTCCCTGAGTCTCTTTGGCCCTTGAAATGATCAGTCTGATAGTGTGGGCTTTATGAAACAAATTTGAAGATATTTACATACATCGCCCTGATTGGCTGATAGGATGGTCTAGAGCCCACCCCCTTACCCAGATGAAAAGTCATTGGTCTATAATAAACAGATCACATTGTGATGTCATGATGTGGGCCAAAAGTTCAATCCCACCTGCACAAGCTGAAATTCCAGGCATTTTTTTTATAATTTTCACAATTTCAGAGGGCTATTTCAACCACATAGTGTGGAAATATCATACAAAAACTGGAATTTCTTTAACTGCACTGCCCCTTTAAAAAATAATTTTCGCAGTCAGTCTTCCCTTTTTCTTAAATTGCGTTCACACACATGAATTTAAAAGGCGAATGTAAGAAGTATGGGTCTTTTAAATCCACAAAGGGGTGTAAGCAAGTGCACAATTTGGGTAGACGGGCATAGAATTTGAATTACAGTACGTTTCCTCAGACTTTACACTTACGTTCGGCTATTGAAAATTCTTCAAAACACAAAGGGAGAAAGCACATTTCCTGCCCAGTCTGTATGTATTGAGTGTTTATTGAGCACACTCCTCCCCTTCTGTCCCTGTGTCCCGCCCTCTCCCTCCTCCACCCTCTGTCCCTGTGTCTCCCCTCCCTCCTCCATCATCTGTCCCTGTGTCCCCCTTCTCCCTCCTCCCTCTGTCCCTATGTTCCCCCCTCTCACCTCTGTTCCACCCTCCTCCCCCTCTGTCCCTGTGTACCCCCTCTCCCTCTTCTGTCCCTGTGTCCCCCCTCCCCCTCCTCCGTCCACGTGTCCCCCCTTCTCCTTCCGTCTCCCCCTGTCCCTGTGTTCCTCCCTCTCCCTCCTCTGTCCTGCCAGAGTGAATCCCAGCGCCACCTCTGAGCCACCTGACCTTTGGCTCTGCCTTTTAGAAGTATTTATCCGCCTGCCGCCTGGTCAGTTTAAGCCAAGATGGCTCCCCTCCCCTCCCCTCCCCTCCGCCCCATCCCGCCCACCTAGTTAACCTTCTCACAGAGAGCAACTGTGTGGGTCCTAAGCTCTGCGGCCATGCTGTTTGCTTCGTACTCGCATGAACACCTCTCCACACTCACACGCCACGTCAGATTAATCATTTTTTAAATGCCTCTTTAAATAAAAAATTAAGAACGATATACAGTACCAGTCAAAAGTCTGGACACACCTACTCATTCAAGGGTTTTTCTTTATTTTTACTATTTTCTACATTGTAGAATAATAGCGAAGACATCAAAACTATGAAATAACACATATGGAATCATGTAGTAACCAAAAAAGTGTTAAACAAATCAAAACATATTTTATATTTGAGATTCTTCAAATAGCCACCCTTTCCCTTGATGACAGCTTTGCACACTCTTGCCATTCTCTCAGCCAGCTTTATGAAGTAGTCACCTGGAATGCATTTCAATTCACTGGTGTGCCTTCTTAAAAGTGAATTTGTGGAATTTCTTTACTTCTTAATGCGTTTGAGCCAATCAGGTTCTCTGTGGATATGGGAGAACGTTACAGAAAGAACACCATCTCTGCAGTACTCCACCACTCAGGCCAATCACTCCACCAAACAAGATTCTCTGGTCTGGTGAAACCAAGATTGAACTCTTTGACCTGAATGCCAAGCTTCACGTCTTGAGGAAACCTGGCACCATCCACGCAGTGAAGCATGGTGGTGGCAGCATCATGCTCTGGGGATGTTTTTCAGTGGCAGGGACAGGGAGACTAGTCAGGATCAAGGCACAGATGAACGGAGCAAAGTACAGAGAGATCCTTGATGAAAACCTGCTCCAGAGTGCTCAGGACCTCAGACTGGGGTGAAGGTTCACCTTCCAACAGGACAACAACCCCAAGGACACAGCCAAGACAACGAGGAGTAGCTTCGGGATAAGTCTCCGAATGTCCTTGAGTGGCCCAGCCAGAGTCCGGACTCGAACCAGATCAAACATCTCTGGAGAGACCTGAAAATGGCTGTTCAGCAACGTTCTTCATCCAACCTGACAGAGCTTGAGAGGATCTGCAGAGAAGAATGGGAGAAACTCCCCAAATACAGGTGTGCCAAGCTTGTAGCATCAAACCGAAGAAGACTCGACGCTGTAATCGCTGCCAAAGGTGCTTCAAAAAGGACTGAGTAAAGGGTCTGAATACTTATGTAAATGTATTATTTCCATTTGTATTTTTAATACATTTGCTAAAATTTATAAAAAACAGTGTTTGCTTTGTCATTATGGAGTATTGTGTGTAGATTGATGAGGGAAAAAACAATTTAATAAATTTTCTAATAAAGCTGTAACTTAACAAAATGTGGGAAAGGTCAAGAGGTCTGAATACTTTCAGAAGGCATTATATATACAGTTGAAGTCGGAAAATTACATACAGTTAGGTTGGAGTCATTAAAACTCGTTTTTCAACCACTCCACAAATTTCTTGTTAACAAACTATAGTTTTGGCAAGTTGGTTAGGACATCTACTTTGCGCATGACACAAGTAATCTTTCCAACAATTGTTTACAGACAGATTATTTCACTTATAATTCACTGTATCACAATTCCAGTGGGTCAGAAGTTTACATAGACTAAGTTGACTGTGCCTTTAAACTGCTTGGAAAATTCCAGAAAATGATGTCATGGCTTTAGAAGCTTCTGATAGGCTAATTGACATAATTTGAGTCAATTGGAGGTGCACATGTGGATGTATTTAAAGGCTTACCTTCAAGCTCAGTGCCTCTTTGCTTGACATCATGGGAAAATCAAAAGAAATCAGCCAAGACCTCAGAAAAAAATTGTAGACCTCCACAAGTCAGGTTCATCCTTGGGAGCAATTTCCAAATGCCTGGAGGTACCACGTTCATCTGTACAAACAGTAGTATGCAAGTATAAACACCATGGGACCACGCAGCCATCATACCGCTCAGGAAGGAGACGCGTTCTGTCTCCTAGAGATGAACATACTTTGGTGCTAAAAGTGCAAATCAATCCAAGAACAACAGCAAAGGACCTTGTGAAAGCCAGACTACGGTGTGCAACTGCACATGGGGACAAGATAGTACTTTTAGGAGAAATGTCCTCTGGCCTGATGAAACAAAAATAGAACTGTTTGGCCATAATGACCATCGTTTTGTTTAGCGGAAAAAGGGGGACGCTTGCAAGCCGAA
Organism: Salvelinus fontinalis; assembly: GCF_029448725.1. NCBI lineage: Eukaryota > Metazoa > Chordata > Actinopteri > Salmoniformes > Salmonidae > Salvelinus > Salvelinus fontinalis. The sequence goes on from NC_074675.1 coordinate 42,808,876, forward strand.
GAAAACCATCCCAACCATGAAGCACAGGGGTGGCAGCATCATGTTGTCGGGGTGCTTTGCTGCAGGAGGGACTGGTGCACTTCACAAAATAGATGGTGTCATGAGGCAGGAAAATTATGTGGATATAGTGAAGCAACATCTCAAGACATCAGTCAGGAAGTTAAAGCTTGGTTCCAAATTGGCCTTCCAAATGGACAATGACCCCAAGCATACTTCGAAAGTTATGGCAAAATGGCTTAAGGACAACAAAGTCAAGGTATTGGAGTGGCCATCACAAAGCCCTCACCTCAATCCCATAGAACATTTGTGGGCAGAACTGAAAAAGTGTGTGCGAGCAAGGATGCCTACAAACCTGACTCAGTTACACCAGCTCTGTCAGGAGGAATGGGCCAAAATTCACCCGACTTATTATGGGAAGCTTGTGGAAGGCTACCCGAAATGTTTTGACCCAAGTTAAACAATATTAAGGCAATGCTACAAAATACTGAGTGTATGTAAACTTCTGACCCACTGGGAATATGATGAAAGAAATAAAAGCTGAAATAACTCATTCTCTCTACTATTATTCTGACATTTCACATTCTTAAAATAAAGTGGTGATCCTAACTGACCTAAGATAAATAATTTTTACTAGGATTAAATGTCAGGAATTGTACAAAACTGAGTTTAAATGTATTTGGCTAAGGTGTATGTGAACTTCCAACTTCAACTGTATATACACTGACCAAGAATATAAACGCAACATGCAACAATTTCAACGATTTTACTGAGTTACAGTTCATTCAAGGAAGTCATTCAATTTAAATAAATTCATTAGGCCCTAATCTATGAATTTCACATGACTGGGCAGGGGTGCAGCCAAGGGTGGGCCTGGGAGGGCATAGACCCACCCATCTGAGAGCCAGGCCCACCCACTGGCGAGCCAGGTCCAGCCAATCAGACTGAGTTTTCCACACAAAAGGGCTTTATTACAGACAGAAATACTCCCCAGTTTCATCAGCTGTCCGGGTGGCTAGTCTCAGACGATCCCACAGGTGAAGAAGCCGAATGTGGAGGTCCTGGGCTGACGTGGTTACACGTGGTCTGCGGTTGTGAGGCCTGTTGGACATGCTGCCAAGTTCTCTAAAATGACGTTGGAGGCAACTTATGGTAGAAAAATTGACATTCCATGTTCTGGCAAAAGCTCTGGTGGACATTCCTTCAGTCAGCATTCCAATTGCACGCTCCTTCAAAACTTGAGACATCTCTGGCATTGTGTTGTGTGACAAAACTGTACATTTCAGAGTGGCCTTTTATTGTCCCCAGCACAGGGTGCACCTGTGTAATGATCATGCTGTTTAATCCGCATTTTGATATTCTCTACCTATCAGGTGGATGGGTTATTTTGGCAATGGAGAAATGCTCACTAACAGGGATTTAAACAAATTTGTGCACAACATTTTAGAGAAAATAAGCTTTTTGTGAGTATGGAACATTTCTGGGATCTTTTATTTCAGCTCATGAAACATGGGACCAACACTTTATATCTTCAGTATATATATTCTTTAAGAACCATGAGTTTGGCATTCAGACGCGGGGTCGTGGGTTCTAAATATAGTTTTTTTAATTGCGACGTCCTCGTCCTCTCTGCCGTGACAGACAAAGGCACTATTCTCGCTGCCATGCAGAGTTCTGGGGCGGCAGGCGTGCCAGTTGTTCCTGACACCTCCTTGGCAGCGCCAGGCTGACCCGCTGGGAAGGCTAACACACACACACTAACGCCTGACTGACAACTAACGCCTCCTGTCTGGGTATGTCCAACATGACACTGTCTCTCTCCTGTGAGAGTAGCTTACAAACGGAAGGTGCTTAAAATGACATGGAATGACTAGGCCTTAATCCAGTAACAGTAGTTGTCATTGCCATAAACACCCAGTCAGCAAATATACGTGTACAAATCAGAGGAGTTCCATTGTAGCCGGCTAGTGCATAAATCACAGGGCCTGTCTGGAGGTAAGTATTTTCATGTTAAGGCCTGAAAGTTTTGCCTCAGAGTTGAGGTTGTAAAGATGCTCCCAGCAAAGGGAATTGTGGGATGTGGGACACGCCACACCATAGAAGCACATAGCAATTCAGCCTTCTAACGCCCTGTCACTGCGCCGCTTGCATTTCAAGCGTTTTTTCCTTATTTTTCGTCTTCCCAGGAGAGTTCCGGTGAGGTGTAAATTGTGCTCCGCTGTAATTAATCCGTGTCAGGTCAAAAAACGGGCTGAAGTATGAGGTGCCTTTGATGATGCAATCCCTTTCTTTGTTTTTCCTTTTCCTTGGCCACGAATTGTTTTGCATTCACAGGGAAATGTGGGAGCACCAAAGAGCTCTCGCTGTGTCTTCTTGTTCTGCAGTGCTTTCATGTTTCTAATGCCGGCTAAAACCTCACACAGCATACAGCAGAGAGTGCATGTTCACTGCTATATGATACAGCTAGGGCTTAGAAGAGACAGTGACAATGGACTTATGAGATGGAAATGGAATAGTCCATTCAATAGACACCATGAAGCTAATGTAGGTCTATATATGGCCACTTCCTAACACCTCATTTCCGGTCCAGTCACCAATTCAAAAAAGCATGTTGATGTAATTTCTATGCAAAATATGTTCCCCAAACAGTATGATTGAAAGTATATCATGGTTCCAGGACAGATTGGGTTAGAAGTAAAACGCCTGTCTTCCTAGCAGGGAAAGATTACCAGAGCCCAGCCAACATGGAAATGATGCACCATGTCATTGTATACTGAAAGTGTAATACAAACTGTAAAGGGTTACATTCAGTCTCGTGTTCCACTACTACTCTTTTGGGTTGAGTTGAAGCTAGCAGTGTAGAGATACAGTAGATATACTGAACCAGAACTCATACCTGTTGTAAAAAACAACAACTTCTAAGGCAGGGGTCCCGAACTGATGGTGCAGGTGATTTTATTTGGCCCCCCATGTTTTCTGAGCAAAAACCCCCAAAAGTTTAAATTAAATATTTTATTTTAATTGTTGGACATAAAAGACAGTTTTGGAAATCTGTTCCAAAGTACTCCCACGCATTTTTTTCTATGTTATCTTTTTAGGGATAGGGGGCAGCATTTTCACTTTTGGATTAATTGGTGCCCAAATTGAACGGCGTCCTACTCTGTCCCAGATGATAATATATGCATATTATTAGTACTATTGGATAGAAAACACTCTGAAGTTTCTAAAACTGTTTGAATTATGTCTGTGAGTATAACAGAACTGATATGGCAGGCAAACTTCCAAACAGGAAGTGAGAATTCTGAAAAGGGTCGATATGAAAGTCATCGCCTATTCAATTCCTTGTAATTTATGGATCAGTTTGCACTTCATACACCTTCCACTAGATGGCAACAGTCAGTAGAACGTGGAATGAAGCCTCTAGTGCGATGTGGGACCAGATGGGAGGTGTTTCAGTCACTGGTCTGGCAGATTGCCAGTTCCTGGTCATGCATGCTAGTCATGGAATGGCAATGTGTGCCATTACTTATACAGACATGAAGAAATGCTCCGGTTGGGACGTTATTGGATATATATGATAACAACATTCTGAAGATTGATTCTCTACTAAGTTTGACCAGTTTATTCAACTTGTAATATAACTTTTTGAAGTTTTCGTCCGATGTTTGCTTTCACTTGCGCCAGTGTTTGGACATGTGTACTACACATGCTAGCTAATGTAGCTAATTTGATATAAGTAATGGACATTATTGAACAAAAAAAAACGATTTATTGGGGAAATAGGATTCCTGGCATTGCATTTTATTTTTTTATTTTTTAAAAATTGTATCCCCTTTTCCCCCCAATTTTTGTGGTATCCAATAGCTAGTAATTACTATCTTGTCTCATCGCTACAACTCCCGTACGGGCTCGGGAGAGACGAAGGTCGAAAGCCACGCGTCCTCCGAAGCACAACCCAACCAAGCCGCACTGCTTCTTAACACAGCGCGCCTCCAACCCGGAAGCCAGCCGCACCAATGTGTCGGAGGAAACACCGTGCACCTGGCCCCCTTGGTTAGCGCGCACTGCGCCCGGCCCGCCACAGGAGTCGCTGGAGCGCGATGAGACAAGGCTATCCCTACCGGCCAAACCCTCCCTAACCCGGACGACGCTAGCCCAATTGTGCGTCGCCCCACGGACCTCCCGGTCGCGGCCGGCTGCGACAGAGCCTGGGCGCAAACCCAGACACTCTGGTGGCGCAGCTAGCACTGCGATGCAGTGCCCTAGACCACTGCGCCACCCGGGAGGCCCCCTGGCATTGCATTCTGATGAAGATAATCAAAGGTAAGGGAATATTTATGATGTAATTTCGTATTTCTGTTGACTCCAACATGGCGGAGAAATGTTATTTATATTTGAGCGCCGTCTCAGATTATTGCATGGTGTGCTTTTTACTAAAGTTTTTTAAAAATCTGACACAGCGGTTGCATTAAGAACCAGTGTATCTTTAATTATATGTAAAACATGTATCTTTCATCAAAGTTTATGATGAGTATTTCCTGTTATTTGACGTGGCTCTCTGTAATTACTCCGGATATTTTGGAGGCATTTCTGAACATGGCGCCAATGTAAACCGAGATTTGTGAATATAATATGCACATTATCGAACAAAACATAAATGTATTGTGTAACATGATGTCCTATGAGTGTCATCTGATGAAGATTATCAAAGGTTAGTGATTCGTTTTATCTCTATTTCTGCTTTTGTGACTCCTATCTTTGGCTTGGAAAAATGGCTGTGTGTTTTTAGGATTTGGTGGTGATCTAACATAAATATATGTTGTGTTTTCGCTGTAAAACATTTTAAAAATCGGACACAATGGGTAGATTAACAAGATGTTTATCTTTCATTTGCTGTATTGGACTTGTTAATGTGTGAAAGTTAAATATTTCAAAAAAATATTTTTGAATTTCGCTCGTTCCCTTTTCAGTGGAATGTTTGGGGGGGTTCCGCTAGCGGAACGTGTGTCCTAGAAAGGTTGTTGTATTTCTCTGTTTGGCCTGGTATGGTTCTCAATCAGAGGCAGCTGTCGATCATTGTCTCTGATTGAGAATCATACTTAGGTAGTCTGTTTTCCCCATTTTGGTCGTGGTTGTTTAATTTCTGTGTCTGTGTTTCACCATACAGAACTGTTTCGGTTGTTTGTTCGTGTTTTTGTTATTTTATTCTGTGTTCACTTGATTTATTAAAAATCTAATTATGGACACTTACCACGCTGCACATTGGTCCGATATTTCCTACTCCTCCTCAGACGAAGAGGAGAACCGTTACACAATTTGAAGTCTAGAAAAACAAATCAGCCTGAGGCTGAGTCTAGTTGATGATCCCTGTTCTAAGGCATCTACCGTAGCACCACTGGAAGCCATTGCCACCCTTCCCAACCCACCAGGGTTCTGACATTGACTGCTGGATGAATCATTTACAGGAAAATGAGCTCAAATTCGATCGATCTGGACGAAAAAAAAGAGTGAAAAAAGTCTGTTTGTTTTTTTAACAAGTACTGTATACCACAGGGGATAGAACATGAATGTAAACATAATATTGAAGAACGGGAGGAGGGCTGAGACACTTAAGTTCGCACACACATGCACAAACACGCATGCACGCACGCACGCACACACTCCTCAAACAACCTGAATACACCTTGAAATGTCAAACTATACCATGCACACTCAGAGGTATCGAGAAGGTCCCACACGCCCTTGCCCCACTTTCTACTCTCATAGGTGAGTATCCAACTGTTTGGCCCCATGCATAATATAGAGTTGCTATACAGAAAAGCTGTTCTATTGAAGCATTGCGTCAGGTGGGGGGGTGAAACAGATCTGGACCATGGAGCAAAACCTCCTCTCAATCTCTTGGCTCTAAAATGAGCGCTGGGGTAGAGTATTCTAAAGGCATCTGTTATTTTTTTAACTTTATTTAAACCTTTCTTTTTACACAGAGCTTCATAAGTTTGCTTCATTATCAGGTCTTCTGAACGTTTCTTACCTGAAAAGTCAGACGAACTGAGCGATGAGAGAGAGAGAGAGAGAGAGAGAGAGAGAGAGAGAGAGAGAGAGAGAGAGAGAGAGAGAGAGAGAGAGAGAGAGAGAGAGAGAGAGAGAGAGAGAGAGAGAGAGAGAGAGAGAGAGAGAGAGAGAGAGAGAGAGAGAGAGAGAGAGGAGAGAGAGAGAGAGAGAGAGAGAGAGAGAGAGAGAGAGAGAGAGAGAGAGAGAGAGAGAGAGAGAGAGAGAGAGAGAGAGAGAGAGAGAGAGAGAGAGAGGAGAGAGAGAGAGAGAGAGAGAGAGAGAGAGAGAGAGAGAGAGAGAGAGAGAGAGAGGTCCGTTCGTCATACGAATCGGACCAAGGCGCAGCGTGGTATGCGTACATTCTTCTTTATTAAAGAAAGAACACTGAACAAACTAACAAAACGAACGAAACATGACGCTATATGAAATAGTGCAGACAGGCAACTAAGTATAGAATAAGAACCCACAAACACCAAAGGGAAATGGCTACCTAAATATGATCCCCAATCAGAGACAACGACAAACAGCTGCCTCTGATTGGGAACCATATCAGGCCACCATAAACATACACATACCTAGACCTACAAAAACCCTAGACAATACAAAACCCCTAGACAATACAAAACCCCTAGACAATACAAAAACTAGCGTATCCACCGTAGTCACACCCTGACCTAACCAAAATATAAAGAAAACAGAGATATCTCAGGTCAGTGCGCGACAGAGAGAGAGCGAGGCAGAGAGTGAGAGCGAGGTAGAGAGAGAGAGAGAGAGTGAGAGAGAGAGAGCGAGGCAGAGAGAGAGCAAGGCAGAAGGAGAGGCAGAGAGAGAGAGAGAACTTGGATTTGAAGAAGACTTTAAACAGATAATGCGTTTCGTCCAGAACTCCCTCAAAGAATGAGGGATTTTGGGTTTCACTCCTGCCCCAGCGCTCATTTAGACCCTATTATTCTAATTACTCTGCCAATTGTACATATTTAACATTTGGCGAGGTCCTCTCCCACTCGACGATAAAGACGTGCCGCGAACCGAGGTGCTTTACAACACCTAGAAAATAAATTGCTGAAGCTTGCAGATAAAAAAGCTAAATGGCCGAAATTCATCAGGCGATTATACCAATTATGTTCCTGGATTCGGATGGAACCTCCGGATCACGGACCTCTCCGTCTGCGTATTCCTGGCACCATTTCCCAACCTGGCACATGATTCCGACGGTGCTCCTGCCCATCCATCTACCTTTGGGAATACCAGGCCCGACTGTCTGAGTTCCGGTGTGCCTAGATATTAATGTTCGGCTATAATTCCCGACATCTAGCCCGTCTGCTCTGTGACACAAGCGGTTTATATATATGTTATTAATAGCCTATAAATATTCACTCGATGTTTAGTGGAACTTTGTGGTGAGAGATTAGCTGAAGTCGTTCTCACGGCAACGCAAGGAGGAGGCGGAGTTTTTGTCTTCTGACAACAGTGCAATGATGGAACTAACCTTGGAGATCTCAGATGATGGGGGAATGAACCTTGGTTTAAAGCGTCTCTTTTATTCTCGGGCTGTTCATGACTAGCCAGGCGGAGAATGAGGGGCTACATGCTCCAGGCGACTCCCATATCCTTCAATCTCAGACCTCCAAAATACCCCCACAAAAAAATGCAGTCTGGAATTCAAACCCAGGCCTCCAGTTTCCCACTAGATTGCTTCGGCCCGCTCAGCTAAAAGTTTGTTTTCAGATCAGAGGCAAGATAACTCATCAATCCATCTCTGTGACATGAGCCAATAAGGAGATGCCTTGACTTGCTCAAATAACACAGCCAATTCAATCTTCATTCCACTCCAGTTTTCTACAAATACACCCTGATAACTGAGCCGACACCTTTTATTGTGTAATCCCTTTTCTAACCAAACAAAGCGGAGGCAAAAAGTTTGAGAGAATTTTTTTATGTATTCTGAGAAATGAGTCGGTTGTCTCCCTTAGCAAGTGAAGAGAACTAGATCCTTACAAATACCAAGTACAATCAGACAACTTCCTGGAATAAGCACACACCACAATGTACACCTCGGCTCACAGAGGAACAAATTGCCATCGACAAAGTCTTGTTGCACTTTCTCCTACCCTGAATATGATCTAAATACGTATTGCTATTCATACAGACACTTTTGAATAGAGCGAGAGAGTGAGAGAGTGTGAGAGACATAGATAGAGGTATAGAGAAAAGAAGAGGAGAGAGAGAAAGAGTGAGAGAAAGGGAGAGAGAGTCTCTCACTGTCTCTTTCAGTCTGGCTAGGTTTGGTTCATTCTAATTCATGGAGACAGGATAGGGGATAGATTGCTAGCCTTGGGTGTTAAAGGACAGCCCATTCTCCCAGAGAGATGGATTAGGAGAGGGAGGGGAAATGAATGATCATGGCTTTTAATGGCCTTTTGGCTTTCTTACTCCCCCTTCTTTCCATTTCCGGCTGGGGGACTTTTGCGATGGTGACATTTCCGCATACAGAGCATCCGCCCTCTGCAGCTTTACACCACCACAACCACTCTTACCTATATCATCTGACTGAGTGTTCTCACAGCCAAAATGGGCAAATGGTAACAGGCTAAAGGATAAATAAAGGATTTTGAATGAACCAACCCCTGCAGAAGTACTTAGGCAGAAACGGACTGATCATAGCACAGTTCGAACAAATTCCAGACGGGCTGGTCCATAAAAAATATATAATAGAAAATATATATATAAATATAAATATATATATACAGTGAGGGAAAAAAGTATTTGATCCCCTGCTGATTTTGTACGTTTGCCCACTGACAAAGAAATGATCAGTCTATAATTTTAATGGTAGGTTTATTTGAACAGTGAGAGACAGAATAACAACAAAAATATCCAGAAAAACGCATGTCAAAAATGTTATAAATTGATTTGCATTTTAATGAGGGAAATAAGTATTTGATCCCTCTGCAAAACATGACTTAGTACTTGGTGGCAAAACCCTTCAAGTCATTAAGATCAAACCCAAGTATTTGATACACTGCCGATTTTGCAGGTTTAAATAAAATGCAAATTAATTACTTAAAAATCATACAATGTGATTTTCTGGATTTTTGTTTTAGATTCCGTCTCTCACAGTTGAAGTGTACCTATGATAAAAGGTACAGACCTCTACATGCTTTGTAAGTAGGAAAACCTGCAAAATCGGCAGTGTATCAAGTACTTGTTCTCCCCACTGTATATATAGTAACATTCACCGGATAGGTACAGTGAAATGCATCGTTTTACAGGGTGAGTCATAGTAGCATGGCACCCCTATAGTAAATTAGGGTTAAGTACCTTGCTCAATGGTACAGAAAGATTTTCCCCTTGTCGGCTCGGGTATTCAAACCAGGGACCTTTTGGTTACTGGCCCAATGCTCTAACCGCTAGGCTACCTGCCACCAATTGGGCCCACCTGTCTAAATAGTTTTTTGTTGTTGGAACAGTGCAACCTCAAGTGTTTTTTCACAGACAAGCAGCTACGTGCACACCCCAGATGAACCTTTCTCTGCAAGTGCCCCCCAAAGCACACATTGTAACCTAACTCACTATAGGTCAACCATTGCTCCCATGTCCCCTTTCGGCAGGGTTTGGATGGTTAGATCTACTTGGCCTGAGTCCACCCCCAATCCGAGAAGCTCTCTATACCGCTCTACTGTCTACGTAGAGTGTTAAGAGGGAAGAACACACAGCACATTATAAATCATATAAGTCTGTAATAGTTAGTTGAATAATACACTGCACCATTACTTTATATGGAAATGTACCCTTGGGTCTTGGAATAACGAATGGGGCTTGCTCTTCATTTCTGTTATGATAAGTTCTCCTCTTGATTGCCTTCCGTAAGGCAAAAATCTGTCTTCATAAGGCTCTGCTAGGGTCACGAGGACTATTAGTGCTGATAATTCATTGGTTTAATTTATTTCTTTAACAATACACCAGGTTATGTTTTTTGAAGATGTGAGCGAGAAAGGGATGGTAGAGATAACCATAAGGCCGGTCAATGAAAAGGAATTTGGGAATAGAAGACTTGAAACGTTTGTGCGTGTTTGATTTCACTTTTTCTACATTCAACTGTTTTTCATTGACGGAGGAGAAAGCCTAGTAAAAATGTGGAGGTCATCTCTTGACAGTTTTTTCTCTACTGCAGGATCTGTATCACCTCAAATCTGATGCATCTTTCATAACGTAATAACAAAACACACACACACAAAGACTGGACCAAATAAAACAGAACTGAAGATTACAACAGGCCAAGTGAGAAGTTATTTTCTAATTCGTTCTATGAGACAGCTTGAATCCTCATTGTATTATACATGTTCGTTTGAGGCTGTTGGGATGACCATGGAAGATAAGATCACAAAGCCACTTCATCATGCTGTCTTTCTCTTTATTTCCATCGCTCTCTCTCTCTCCCCCTCTCTCCATTCTTTTCCTCTCTTCTCCTCCCATCCCACCCCTCCCTCTCTCTCTCTTTTAACCCGGCCAGGGTGGAGGGTTTAGGGCAGAGGATGGAATGAGTTTAGGGGGCTCCGGCCCCGTCTGTCCAGCCCCAGGCGTCCGTCACCGTCAGACCGACCCTACCAGCATCCTCTTTTGTATCGGTGGGAGAGGGGGATGGGAAGAGGGAAGGGTAGAGATGGATGGGTAAGGGGCTTGTGCTCCTCTATCATCATTTCGCAGGTCTGGGATTCTGAGACAGCGACACCTCATACTGAGAATCACCACTGACTGTGGTGGAGGATACAGGGAGATATAGGGATAGAGAGAGGTTTGGAGGGAGAAAAAGAGGATTGTTTATGGACCAAGGGATGAAAAGATCCATGAAATTCTACCTCAACTGATAAAAAATTAGATTACTTTTTTTCAATTCATTTGATGGCTTTTCACCTTTCAAACACGTTTGCCTTATTAGCGGATGTAAAGGCATTAGGACCAAACTGGCAGGGACACAGCAGTAGTGAGAGGTGAGTGATATAGACACAGAGAAAGGTAGAGAGAGAAAGTGAGAGAGAGAGAGACACACACACACACACACACACAACACAGATTAGGCCACCGCTGGGACTGAGGAAAATAGGTTTCGGGGACCCAGGACTACGTCTGTGGTTCCACGTCTGGGCTTAGACACAGCCTGTCGATAACTAATCCTGACCTTTCCCCAGCCGCAAAATTGAAAATAAGAATACGAAAAATAAAATAGATGGTGGGTGAAATCATGGGGCGGAGGAAACGGTAGATGGATTCAGTGCAGAGGGAAGGGCGTTCAGTTGGATGGCACTATCAGCCCCGGGCGAGGCCTCCTCCACACAGCACAGGGACTAATTCCTGGCTTGGTCGGCCCAACAGCCCAATACCTTCCAGGAGAGGAGGAGAGGCAGTCACGGAGTGGGCGATGACTCACGGAATTACGGTGGGGATGGAGGGCAGATGGAATGGGAAATGTGGGAATGTGGATAGATAGAGATCTAGAGAGGTGATCTGGAAATGGAGACGTGAAATGGTTTCTACAGGTAATTGGTGATCTATACAAATCCTAATGTTTGTGAAAACCACTCCCCTTCCCCCTGGTTCACTCTTTGCAGCGAGTAGGGACTATATGTGTCGCCTCACCTATCTTAACCTCCCTTTCCTCACACTTACACCACACACACACACGCACACACACGGCAGCATGAACACACTTAGAAAAACACACGTAAACACACGCTCGTAAACACACACTCCCATAAACATACCCTCCTGCTTGCTCTGTCATACCTGTTAGAGCTCTAAATTACCTTCCCATCGCCATGGCGAGGGTTGCCAAGCATCTCAGTGTGTTGTATACATTTGGTTACATTATCTAGCCACCCATGGAGCTGGGGTAAGTAAGTATTGGGCTAACTCTCCCCAGGATCTGAAAGCAATTCGTAAAAAAGTTACTTTTTTACAGAATTTGAAACAGAATTTCATCACCTGCAGATGGTAGCCATTCCGCTAACTAAATCAACTTTCATGGCACAACTGGTATATGTGTCACTCATTTTAACATTGTGCACTTCAAAATGCAATCACTACAAGACCAGGTGTTGGCTTTGTCGCCTTTCCACACTCTTCCAAAATATTCTTAATGAAGTTTATCATTTACCAGCCTGTGAAATTGTTAGGTAATTAGCCAAAAGGGCCTTTTTTTAAACAAGATACATAGGAAAACTAAAACTATAAGCATCTGCAAGTGCAGTGGTAACCTCTGAGCTCTCCAAAACCAGTGCAGTGTTAACCTCTGAGCTCTCCAAAACCAGGTGCCAAAAACCTGGAGTGGAGCCTGGCCAGTTCTCCAAAACAGTGCAAAATCCAACAGGGCCCAATCTCACTTAAAATGACAAGCAGCGCTGGAGTTACAGCCACCCTGTCCAACTGGAGCTAGGCTCTGCCTCGTGGGTATACAACCATACGGCAAGCCTTGGCACTGAATGACCACTTTCACACACAAAGGATGAAGAAACACACGTACACAGAGCTAAACACACGGAGGCACACACAGAAGTATACACAAACACACAGACACAGAGGCACAGGCCTCCCCCCGCACACAGACTAAGAAAAGTGCCAGACATCATGGTGGCTTAATTTCTGCAAGGGGCCACTAGGTGGAGTGTTTTCCTCTCTTCTTATGGGACAAATGCAAAGACAGTCCGCCTGTCCAGTCTGGTCTGTTTAATCTCTTCTATTCTGAGCTGCTGTTGTGATTTAACTCCAGCTCATATATATCCCAGAGGGATTTCAGGTCAGTCCGTTTGCAGCTCCTAATTCCCTGCCTGTTGGTGGTTGGGATAATAAGGTTTGAGGATCTCGGCAGGTTCATTAGGCAATCCTAATCCGCTCTGAACAAGTCGGCTGGACACACAGAGAAACAGCGAGAGAGAGAGACAGCCAGAGAAAGACAGAGAGAGAGAGAGAGAAACAGACAGGGAGACAGGGAGACAGAGACAGAGAGAGAGAGGGGGGCAGACAGACAGACAGACAGACAGACAGACAGACAGACAGACAGGGGGAAAGAGAAAGAAAGGAGGAAAAGTGAGACACAGGGAGGAGAGCGAGAGAGCGGGTGGGGGGAAGACACAAACCTGTACACGTACTGTTTACACTCGCTCACTAAAATGATTGGATTCGCAGACGTTCGGGCATGTGGCCCCGAGAATGAGAACGGTATAATCTCCCTTCCTCCTTCCATCCCTGCCTCCCTCTCTCTTTCGGTTGGCAGATCAACAGGCCATACCTGTAACTGCTTCTTCCTGGGCGTTGGCGCGTCTCCGCTGCTGAATATGCTGCCATGCCTTTTGATGCAAATAATACACATCTGTAAGACTCATTAGTTGCTCAGTGGGTAATGGTGCCAGACGGATGCAGGAAAACAGGAGGCCCAGCTAGGAAAAAGAAGATAGCATTTTAACGGCCGCCACACACTATCCTGCCAAGCGTTTTCATAGCACTGTTGGTTCCCAGATAACCAGAGAACAAGAGCATGGAGGTGTTGTGGGAGACAGGCCTACAGAGATGTATTTGTTTGTTTGATGTATTTTTAACTTTTCTGGATAAATCCAAATATGGTTTCTCTTTTTTCATGGAAAACCAAAAGGCAGCACCACATTTGACTTAAAATGGAAAAAATAGTATCCTTGGAGGTTGGTTTATTGAAAAACTCCCTTCCTTCCCTGCCTTTCCTTTCTTTGCTTTCTTCCCCTTACTTTCCTTTCCTTTCTTCCCCTTCCTTTCCTCCCCTTCCTTTCCTTTCCTTCCCCTCCTTTCCTTTCTTCCCCCTCCCTTTCCTTCCCCTTTCCTTCCCCTCTTCCATCAACAATCTGCCATGACTGGAAAGGTGAAAGCTACTGTAGGTAGTCAGAATCGTTTGATTTAATTTATTAGACCATTTTTAAATAGAGTACATACATAAGAGCGCTACATATAATTGAAGAAAATCGTCAAGGATTAAACAATAAAGCTCAAAAGCAGCAAGGTTAGGCAGCAATTGTATTGGCTAAAAACAATGACAGACATAATTGGTTTCATAAAATTTGTCAATCGTACAATACTATTTCCATAATAAACAACACTGGACAGGTACATCACCCTTGCCTCATTTAACCCTAATTTATACAACAATCAATCCCTAATATATAAAAGACAATCACAATAAAATACACAATAGACACCAAAAGTCAAACCATGGACTATCCCGGGCATTTTCTTCTCACCCACGTACCGTAATCTTAAGGTTCACTTTAGAGACACTACTATTTAGCATTTTTTTCCAGTGAGAACTTGAAACCGACCATGGAGGTTATGAATTTCAAGTTCTTTTGATTACTATTCCAAAGAATGGCAGCTGAGTACACAGGTTTCTTTCCCCCATACCACTCTTAAATCTGAAAGGAAAAAGGAAAAACGTCAGTTTCACTTCTTCTAGTGAAATAGTTATGGTTATCCCTGACCTAGTTAAAGTAGTTACTTAGGTACTTGGGGACCATACTGTGGGCAATCGTATTTACAAGACATCATTTAAGCTGAGAGACTCTCTATTCCACTTCAAAATATCTGAGGCTTTGGTAGTGGGAATGGTCTAGATCCTTTTTATTTTACATTTTTTATATTTTTTATAGAGTTTTTATTTAACTGGGAAAGTCAGTTAAGAACAAATTTTTAAGATGCATACGTGCTGGAAGTTCAATAATAATCCTGACTAATTTGTTCAGAGATGTCTGAGGCTTGTTTTGAATTATCTTAGTGGCACTATTGTACCAGGAAGAGCATGCATGTCAAAGTGGCAATGTCACCATTGTGGAAATATGGAAGTTAGCTAATTAGCTAAGTCTACTGTGTCACCTACTACCAACTTAAGGCTAGGCGATTTCCTAAGTTTGACTTTGGACCCATACAAGATGGGCAGTTTTTCCAAAGTGGAGTGCCATTTACTGACATTCAAAAGCTCTGCACTGAGGGCTTTCTCAACCATGTGTTTGTTTTTGTGGGACAACCACAGTGTAGAATAATCTGCAAAGAGGAAAAGGTCATATGTACAGGCATATTTCAGATAATTTATATACAACAGAAAGAAAAGTGGACCCAGCACACTCTCTTGGGGTACCCCACAGTTCAAGGTTTTGGGTTGAGACAGTGAGACACATCCACCATCTGTTTTCTTTCTTGCAGAAAAAGCTAACCCATTTCATGACTAAGATCATCAAGGACAACAACCACCCGAGCCACTGCCAGTTCACCCCGCTATCATCCAGAAGGCGAGGTCAGTACAGGTGCATCAAAGCAGGGACCGAGAGACTGAAAAACAGCTTCTATCTCAAGGCCATCAGACTGTTAAACAGCCACCACTAACATCGAGTGGCTGCTGCCAACATACTGATTCAACTCCAGCTCACTTTAATAATGGAATTGATGGAAATTGATCAAAAATGTATCACTAGCCACTTGCAACAATGCCACTTAATATAATGTATATGTATATACTGTACTATATACTGTACTCTATATCATCTACTGCATCTTACCATCTTTATGTAATACATGTATCACTAGCCACTTTAAACTATGCACTTTTATGTTTACATACCCTACATTACTCATCTCATGTCTATATACTGTACTCAATACCATCTACTGAATCTTGCCTATGCCGTTCTGTACCATCACTCATTCATATATCTTTATGTACATATTCTTTATCCCTTTACACTTGTGTGTATAAGGTAGTAGTTGTGGAATTGTTAGGTTAGATTACTCGTTGGTTATTACTGCATTGTCGGAACTAGAAGCACAAGCATTTCGCTACACTCGCATTAACATCTGCTAACCATGTGTATGTGACAAATTTGATTTGATTTGAACAAGTTCTCATTTACAACAGCGACCTGGCCAAGATAAAGCAAAGCAGTGCGACACAAACAACAACACAGAGTTACACATGGAAAAAAACAAATGTACAGTCAATAACACAATAGAAAAACGTCTATATACAGTGTGTGCAAATGGCGTGAGGAGGTAAGGCAATAAATAGGCCATAGTAGCGAAGTAATTACACTTTAAAAAATGCACTGTGTAGGTTGTTGTGTTAGGAAATATAACTGTCAATCTGCTCGAACATGATCTTTTCCATGACCTTTGATAAAATACACAGGATTGAGACACGGCCGATAGTTTCCATGATCCAGTTTATGCCCTTTTTTATATAGAGGAATGAGCCTTACAAGTTTTAGTTCACTGGGAAGAATCCCTAGTTCAGCCAAAACCACAGCAGAATTGTTGCAACCATTGGCTGGATTGTTCAATCAATCAAATCTCAGGAAGTAGCTTGAAGAGGAGAAAATAAGTCATTTTTACAAAGTAAGGTCATTAAAACTTCTTCAGGATTGGTGGGTCCCCTGCGGGATGGTTGAGCTAATGTAGGCTAATGCGATTAGCATGAGGTTGTAAGTAACAATAAAATGTACCAGGATATAGACATGTCTGATATTGGCAGAAAGCTTAAATTCTTGTTAATCTAACTGCACTGTCCAATTTACAGTAGCTTTTACAGTGAAAGAATACCATGCTATTGTTTGAGGAGAGTTCACTGTTTTGAACATGAAAAGTTATTAATAAACAAATTAAAACAGGGGGTGCTATTTGCACTTTGTAATAATTTTGTTTCCAAATTAAACAATTAAACAATTCTTGCTCGTACAATATGCATATTATTATTACTATTGGATAGAAAACACCCTCTAGTTTCTAAAACCGTTTGAATTATATCTGTGAGTGAAACAGAACTCGAGTTAGAGCATTTGTCCTATGAGGATGTGAGAATGCATAAATCTTCTTGCTGTTCTGAGATCTGTTTATAAATCTGCCTGTCTTCTATTGGTTGAGATGCACTGCATACGTCTTCTCCTGGGTGTCAGCGAATAGTGAGAGTTGAAATGGGGTTGCTAGGCAGAACTGAAAGCTTATAAAAGACCTCGGAACAAAGTGTCCGGCCATTTTTCACTTCGCTCTGGCACAGGGAGGACATCTGGCTGTAGCTCTATAACGCTCCGGTTATAGGCCTTTAGATATATCCGGTCATGTTTTTATTCGTTATAGGTGTTAAAGGCATCATATGCTAGTTAATTTAAACCGACTTATAGCAGTTTATATCAGTTTATTGCGATTTTCTGGAATTTCTTAGTCACGCGCTTTCACGAGTTGGACACCTCTCCTGCACATAGCTAGCGTTAGCTGCTATTTCTACAGGAGAAGAGGACATCTTTCAACCAAAAGACGATTGTTCTGGAGAAAGGACACCTTGCCCAAGATTCTGATGGAAGCTCGTCAAATAGTAAGAAGTCTTTATGCTGTTAATTCGTATTTATGTTGACAAATGTTAAACAATAATTCCGCCATGAATTTCGGTGCGGTCTCGCTTTAGCGCACGCTGTATGCGCAGTAACGTTAATTTTAAAAATCTAACACAGCGGTTGCATTAAGAACTAATGTATCTTTCAATTGCTGTCCAACCTGTATTTTTTAGTCAAGTTTATGAATACTTTTCGATTAGATTAGGTGCCTCTCCAAGATGGCGCCGGACAGATTGCTTGAAGTTTGGCCACTACTCACATTGTATAACGACGATTTGTGCCGCTACATATGCACATTTTCGAACAAACCCTATATGCATTGTGTAGTATGATGTTACAGGACTGTCATCTGAAGAAGTTTATGAAGGTTAGTCAAATTATATATCTTTTGCTTGCTTGTTACGATCGCTAACCTTTGCTGCTGGTAAATGGTGTTGTGTTTCTGGTTATTGTGGTAAGCTAATATAGTGCTATATTGTGTTTTCGCTGTAAAACACTTAAAAAAACTGAAATATTGGCTGGATTCACAAGATGTTTGTCTTTCATTTGCTGTACTCTGTGTATTTTTCAGAAATGTTTTATGATGAGTATTTAGGTAATTCACGTTGCTCTCTGTAGTTATTCTAGTCGCTTTGGTGAGAGTTGTGATGGTGGCTGCAATGGTAAACTATGATTTATACCTGAAATATGCAAATTTTTCTAACAAAACATATGCTATACAATAAATATGTTATCAGACTGTCATCTGATGAAGTTGTTTCTTGGTTAGTGGCTATTTATATCTTTATTTGGTCGAATTTGTGATAGCTACTGATGCAGTAAAAAAATGGTGGGGTAAAAAAAGTGGTGTCTTTTGCTAACGTGGTTAGCTAATAGATTTACATACTGTGTCTTCCTTGTAAAACATTTTAAAAATCAGAAATGATGGCTGGATTCACAAGATGTGTATCTTTCATCTGGTGTCTTGGACTTGTGATTTAATGATATTTAGATGCTAGTATTTACTTGTGACGCTATGCTAGGCTATGCTAGTCAGCTTTTTTACTGATGGGGGTGCTCCCGGATCCGGGTTTGGGAGGAATTAGAGGTTAAGAACATTTGGGCAGTCTTGATTCAACATTTTTAACAGAAATGCAATGATTCATTGGATCAGTCTAAAACTTTGCACATACACTGCTGCCATCTATTGGCCAAAATCTAAATTGCAACTGGGCTGGAATAATACATTATGGCCTTTCTCTTGCATTCCCTCTGACCCCAAAAATACAAAACAATATATTTGACCAGATCTAATGTGTTATATTCTTCTACATTCCTTTCACATTTCCACAAACTTCATAGTGTTTCTTTTCAAATGATACCAAGAATATGCATATCATTGCTTCAGGTTCTGAGCTACAGGCAGTTAGATCTGGGTATGTCATTTTAGGCGAAAATTGAAGAAAAGGGGCCGATCCTTAAGAGGTTTTAATGTTAATCCTTGGCCTGAAGTACTAGAATAAAACTATATACTTGAAAGTAATCGTCTTTTTAAAACCTCTTTGGACTAGGGGGCAGTATTTTGACGTCCGGATGGAAAGCGTGCCTGTAAACTGCCTGTTACTCAGGCCCAGAAGCTAGGACATGCATATAATTGGTAGATTTGGATAGAAAACACTCTACAGTTTCTAGAACTGTTAAAATAATGTCTGTGAGTATAACATAACTGATATGGCAGGCGAAACCCTGAGGACAAACCATCCCAAAAAATAATAATTTCAGCCTACCACTACTTTCCAATGGCTGTCATGTTTATTATGAGGCGAAATCCTCCCAGATTGCAGTTCCTAGGGCTTCCACTAGATGTCAACAATCTTTAGAAAGAGTTTCAGGCTTGTTTTTGGAAAAATGAGCTAGAATTTGTAGTTTTTATAAGTGGCTCCCATTTTGGCTGTAGTGTTTTCATGCGCGTGGATGAGAGTGCAGTCTTTGTTGTTTATCTCCGGTAAAGACAATAACGATTCTCTGTCTTAAATTTTATCGTTTATTTACACATTAGGGTACCTGAGGTTTGATTATAAACGTTGTCTGACTTGTTTGGAGAAGTTTATTGGTAACGTTTGGGATTAATTTTGTATGCATTTTGAAGGAGGGAAACCGTTGGATTATTGAATGAAGCGCGCCAGCTAAACTGAGTTTTTGGGGATATAAAGAAGGAATTTATTGAATAAAAGGACCATTTGTGATGTAGCTGGGACCTTTTGGAGTGCCAACAGAAGAAGATCTTCAAAGGTAAGGCGTTTATTATATCGCTATTTCTGACTTTCGTGGCACACCTGCCTGGTTGAAAAATGTTCTTCATGCTTTTGTATGCGGGGTGTTGTCATCAGATAATCGCATGGCGTGCTTTCACCGTAAAGCCTTTTTGAAATCTGACACAGCGGCTGGATTAACAAGAAGTTAAGATTTATTTTGATATATGACACTGGTATTTTCATGAATGTTAAATATTTCTATTTCTGAAATTTGAATTTCGCGCTCTGCAATTTCACCGGATGTTGTCGAGGTGGGTCGCTAGCGGAATGCCTGGGCCAGAAAGGTTAATACAGTGCATTTGTAAAGTATTCAGACCCCTTGACTTTTTCCTCATGTTGTTACGTTACAGCTTTATTCAACAACAAAAAATTCACCATAACAATTATGGTGACAAAATCCACGGAGGCCAGAGAAACAAAGTGGTGTAACGGTAGTCCTCCTCCTCTTCAACCGAAAAGGAGGAGTATTGAGGGAACCAAGGCGCAGCGAAGTTTGAACACATAATGATTTATTAAATAAACAAAATAGACAAAGACGAAAACGAACTATACTGGATATAACTAACAAAATAACAAAACGATGTAGACAATCCTGAACGACGAACTTACATACAACGTGACGAACGAAATGAACAGGAACAGACTACATGAAATGAACAAACCGTATACAGTCCCGTATGGTGCAAACATTGACACGGACACAGGAGACAACCACCCACAAACAAACACTGTGAACCGCCTACCTAAATATGACTCTCAATTAGAGGAACGCCAAACACCTGCCTCCAATTGAGAGCCATACCAGGCAACCCTAAACCAACATAGAAACAGACAACATAGAATGCCCACCCAACCTCACGTCCTGACCAACTAACACACAAAACTAACATAAATAGGTCAGGAACGTGACAAGTGGTCAAAAATCTGGAAAATAGCATTACGTCAGCTAGGCTGGATGCTGTTTTTTTACGTCAGCTAGGCAACCCGACAGGCTTACTATTGAACTTGTCATCTTTTCCCCCCCAAATCCTTTTACATGCTAATTTTTCTATTTTCGACCCACAGAGACAAGACGACAACCACAAACTGTTAAATCCGAAAAAGGTTCAGCAAGAAAGCTACATCGCTTCGTGCTTATTATATGCTGTATAAGGTTACAACATCTAGAATTTTGGGATAATGTTCACGGAATGTTAGAGAAAGACCCCACTGAACAATTCAGAACATGAAGAATCATTTTTGTCTTGGTAAAATGTATTTTATATCATAAAGGAAGTGTCATCACCAAAGCACGTTTTCACCCACTCTCGGCATCCTACCCTCCTGCAAATAGGCTGTATTGTTTTGATATAATTTGGCTGAATAGGCTTGTGTACATTTACATGAGTGTTTAATTAGCCTAGTTAGCCAAATTACTGACTGACTAGGCTTATTGTTATTCATGTTTTTGTCGTTATTGCATTTCAGGTGGAGAGGGAGTGAGATCACTAGAAAGCAGCATGCTGCCAGACAACCCCAGAACCCCAGAGGTATTACAGTCAATGCTTACGAACTGGATATTGATGTGAACGGCCCATTTATATCAATGACACTAACAAAATGGTTGGATTGTTCAGCATCATGTGCAGTAAATGCTAACATGGTTTTGGTGATGAAAGGTGCATAATGCATTTATTGTCATCTCCCCGTCAGGCCTCTGCATGCTGTGACATGGTCCTGGATGGTAACACACATCTGCTTCCAGCTGCCTGACTGAATTCTGGGGCCTTCAGTGGTACCTTACCCGACATTATAGCCAGAGGCTCCTTATCTCTGACTCGTAGCCATTTAACATTTCAACATGTATTTTATGTAATACTGCTACGGATGCAACAGCTTACTTATTATATTCACTGGTCTATTTGTCATATTCTTCAGTCTCGTCTGGGATATATATTTTAGTTGGCACACCTGTGTGATGTCTTGTAAACATAAACATGTATTCACCCTGGACACGAGACTTGCGTTGATTTTAGACTTTAAAAAAAATCATAAGCACTAAGAGTTCTCTTGATGGAGAAAGTCTGCATGTTGTTTGATGTTTAAGTTACCATAGTAGCTAGTAAAACATTTGAATAAAAACGGGCTATGAAAAAAGTATTGTTTTGTAACACAACTTAACAAAACTTTATTTCATTTGGTGGTCCTCCCCCAAATTTGGCCATTGAAAAGCCTAGTTGCATTCTTCCTCAGGGAACTGCCTGCCGATAGCGGACAACAGTGTGGCAGTTGTTTTATGTGCTGCTCTAGAATTCCATGGCCCAACAGACTCACCTGGACATATGTTAGTTTGTCTGGGACACTTTTAAAGGGAGGAGATAGCATGAGTTTGAGTGAGTACAGTAAATCCAATCCAATCAGTGGCCCTGGATAATACAAGGTATGCATTCACACAGAGACAACCATGCGTGAAGTGAATACCACCAGCTAGGAGCTTACTTCTCCGAGGTCTGGAGAGATCGCAGGTTGTTGCTCAGAAGGCTCTGGAGGTCCTTGGAGTATTCTCTCTGTAACACCTATAGAGAGATGGATAGAGGTACTGAATGCACTTGAAAGAGAGGAAGCACGAGAGTTAACGTTTACATGGATGATTACTGAGGACTGTAAGGGTGCCTTCCAAATCAGACAAATGGATGCGTATAAGACGCAACAACTCAATGACAGGCGTTTGAAGCATTTTGGTTGGAAGGTAGCCTTACTCTGGGGTTCTGAATGTCTGTAACTTTGCTCACACTCCCTCTGACCCTAAGCCCTCACACCCCTGACCTCCCATTGGCCTAGGTCCTCCTGCCAAACCCTCTCATCAGTCTCTCTGACAGAGAGTTAGTTCAGAGAATGGATCCTTGCTGTTTGGTTGATCCACATGTGGTCTCAGGTTGGGTGGAGGAGAGGTTGGAGATTGTTGAGTTGGTGAAGGTAACTCGGAGTGGACTCGTGATTTATACTGTTTCTCACACACAGAGGGAGAAGGTGCTCCGTATTACGAGATTAGGGACAAGAATTGTGACATGCTTTGCTCTCCGGAGCAGGGCACCGCTGAAAGGAGTGATAACGGGGGTGGCATTAAGTGTTGAGGAGGAGCTGTTGAAATGGAAGATTCCCTGTGTCTGTAAACCCCGCCTCTTGATGAGATGTAGATTCAGTGGGGAAACGGAGAAGACATTATCTGTCATGCTGAGTTTTGATGCAGAATCGTTACCAGATAAGGTCAAGGTAGGAAGTGTCAGTTATCCCAGGAGAGCTTATGTTCCGAAAATATTACAGTGTTTTAGGTGTCAAGGTTATGGGCATATTGCACCAGTGTGTAGGAGGGAGATGCCTAAAAGTGAGAAGTGTGCAGGAGGGCATGAGACAAAGGAATGTGTGATATCAGTGGAGAAGGTTATGTGTGTTAGGGAAGGGGGTGAATAAGGAGCTGGAGATCAGAGGTGTCCGGTGAGAGAAAGGCAGATTGAGGTTGCCAGGGTTAGAGCAACACAGAAAGTGTCATATGCCGAAGCAGTGGAAAGAGTGGTAGAGGAAGATGGGTACAGGGTGAGGGATCCTGAGAGGATGTCTATGAGTAGGCAGAGATCAAGAGAGAGTGATGGAAAGAATGTGTGCTTCAGTAAGGTGGGATTTTTAACATTTATAGCCACGGTTCTGTACTGCAGAAATGGATGGAAAGTCACAGCAGATAGAGGTTGTGGTGGCAGTGGCAGAGAAGGACTTGGGATTGTGAGGAGACTGTAGAACAGCTGCAGGGGCTGTTGAGTGGTGGTGATATGGCCTCTCAGACCGTTGGTCTGGAGTAGGACTAGGTAGGGTTAAATAGTGGAATGGGTGGTCGGTCTAAAGAGAGGGCTAATAGGTGATAGGATCATTTTTCTTTTCCTTTTTCCCAGTGTTGTATCATCTAAGAATATAATGTAGGTCGGCCGTGGATGGCCTCACACTCCAGTACAGTAGGTGGCGCTGTATGCACTTAAAAGTTGGATGCGATCTGCCAACAAAATCCCAACTGAAAGATGTAAATTCTTCCAATGAGAGGATTGCATGAAATATTCTGCATGCATGTTTATGATAAGACTAAACAGATGAAAAGCAGCTTCATGTCAAATTAAATGTCCATTAGTCTCTAGGGCAGGGGTCGGGAACCTTTTTGACTAAGAGAGCCATGAAAGCAAAAAATTGGGAAATTTATTTCAGTGAGAGCCATATAATATATTTTAAAAGTGAATTCAACTAAATGTCAGTATAATAAGCCTCTGAATTTGTCGAAGTGCCGCTTTACATTCGACCGTTTCATCGATGTAATTTTGTCATTGCAAATTAGACACACCGCAGAACCTGCTCTCTCCACAAAGATTCTTCGGTCCATTCGTCCTGAAATGTACGATACTCGTCATCTTTTTTTCTTTTCGCCATCTTCTTCGTCGAAGGGTTAGCTTTGAACTAATGACCAAGCAGACTGATTCAAAAGGAGGCGTTTACCTGTTTTACCTAGCAACGGCCAAAGTAGGCCAGTATCATTTAATTAAAATAATGGACAATTGCTCCTGCAGCCCTGAACAGGACATGAGCAGTGAAAAATCAATGGATGGATTAAAACAAGTGAGAATAGGCCTCCCGGGTCGCGCAGTGGTCTAGAGCACTGCATCGCAGTGCTAGCTGCGCCACCAGAGTCTCTGGGTTCGCGCCCAGGCTCTGTCGCAGCCGGTCGCGACCGGGAGGTCTGTGGGGCGACGCACAATTGGCTTAGCGTCGTCCGGGTTAGGGAGGGTTTGGCCGGTAGGGATATCCTTGTCTCATCGCGCTCCAGTGACTCCTGTGGTGGGCCGGGCGCAGTGCGCGCTAACCGAGGGGGGCGGGTGCATGGTGTTTCCTCTGACGAATTGGTGCGGCTGGCTTCCGGGTTGGAGGCGCGCTGTGTTAAGAAGCAGTGCGGCTTGGTTGGGTTGTGCTTCGGAGGACGCATGGCTTTCGACCTTCGTCTCTCCCGAGCCCGTACGGGAGTTGTAGCGATGAGACAAGATAGTAATTACTAGCGATTGGATACCACGAAAATTGGGGAGAAAAGGGGATAAAATTTTCACAAAAAAAAAAAGTGAGAATATTTTGTTTTATCTGCGAGCCAGATGCAATCATCAAAAGCGCCACACCTGGCTCGGGAGCCATAGGTTCCCGACCCCTGCTCTAGGGGAATTCTCATCTCACATTTTCGTTGACTAAAATAAATTTACTGAACAAAAATATAAAACGCAACATGTAACAATTTGAAAGATGTTACTGAGTTACAGTTAATATAAGGAATTCAGTTAATTGAAATAAATAAATTAGGCCCTAATCTATGGATTTCACATGACTGGGCAGGAGTGCAGCCATGGGTGGCCCTGGGAGGGCATTTTTTATTTATTTGATTTAACTAGGCAAGTCAGTTAAGAACACATTTGTATTTACAATGATGGCCTACACCGGGCTGACTGCCAATCACAGCCGGATGTGATACAGCCTGGATTTGAACCAGGGACTCTAGTGACAGCTCTTGCATTGAGATGCAGTGCCTTAGACCGCTGCACCATTCAGGAGCCCATAGGCCCACCCACTTGGCAGTCAGGCCCACCCACTGGGGAGGCAGGCCCAGCCAATCAGAGTTTTTCCCCACAAAAGGGCTTTATTACAGACAGAAATACTCGTCAGCATCCCCCCAATCCTCCCTCAGACGTTCCCGCAGATGAAGAAGCTGGATGTGGAGGTCCAGGGCTGGCGTGGTTCACCTGGTCTGTGTTTGTGAGGCCAGTTGGATGTACTGGAACATTCTCTGAAACATCGTTGGTAGAGAAACTAACCTTAAATTCTCTGGAAACAGCTCTGGTGGACATTCCTGCTGTCAGCATGCCAATTGCACACTCCCTCAAAACTTGAGACATCTGCGGCATTGTGTTGTGTGACATAACTGCACATTTTAAAGGAACCTTTTATTGTCCCCAGCACAAGGTGCACCTGTCTAATGATCATGCTATTATGGATTTGTTTATTTCAGCTCATGGAACATGGTATCAACACTTTATATGTTGTGTTTATATATTTGTTCAGTGTAGTAATTTGTAATAGTTATCGTTTTTTCCCCAGGGCATCTCGTCTCGTTATCGTCATAGTTTTAGTCAGGAAAAATAGATTGTTGAAGAGTATTTTTCATCATAGTTATTGTTGACAACATTAACACTGGCTCAAACCACTTTTTGTACTTGCAAACCTCTTTCTTACAAAACTTTCTACAAGCTTATGAATCTCTTGATAACGTGACAACAGTGAAAGAACTCGTTGGAGAGAGATTCAACATCTCCAACTGTATTTTTGATTCACAGCAGAATAGTCATAGTTGTAAATGGACTTATAATTCTGAAAATAAGTTACGCTTGCTTATCTTATTGAATGTATTCAAATGTCAAGTTACAAGTTTGCGCCCGTTGCTACATTTTTCACAAACCAAGATACAAGCTTGCCAAATTATATTTGCGAATCTTACATGCAACCACCAATCTCAATGTTCGGCCACGAAATTCGGATTACAAATTCACAGGGTTCAGTCATCATTGTTATCCCATAGTGACATGCCACCTTGACATGCCACTTTGATTCCTTGCTACGTATCGCTTCAGAGGAAGCAATATGGAGAGTTAGCTGTGCAGTGAGGCTGATCTTTGATTTTGAATTGAACAATAACTATTGAGATCTATTGTTTTGGATCAGATAACTGCTCTAATGATCAATTGGGGCTCCCGAGTGGCGCAGAGTTCTAAGGCACTGCAATTAAGTGCAAGAGGTGTCACTACAGTCCCTGGTTCGAATCCAGGCTGTATCACATCCTGCCGTGATAGGTAGTCCCATAGGGTGGCGCACAATTGGCCCAGCGTCGTCTGGGTTTGGCCGGGGTAGGCCGTCATTGTAAATAAGATTTTTTTCTTAACTGACTTGGCTAGTTAAATAAAGATTTAAAAAAAAAAAAACACTCAATATTTAGACAAAAAAAATTTATGACCTGTATAACATCTTCATTTGAAATGGAAAATGTCTTCAGTTCAATTCAACTTCTAAATGGACTCAAATGGCACAGAGAAGACATAGATTGCATCCCAAATGGCACCCTACTCCTACATAGTGCACTACTACCCTATAGGCCCTGCTGTGTGCGAGAGACTAGAGAGTGATCCAGGCCCGTGCCCTGGCGCACGCACACACACGCACACACATATCAAATGCATCCAGAGTGCCTAAAGCACTTAAGAAATCAAAGTGAGAACGGCCGGGGCCTGGGAGTGAAGGACACAGATCTGGGGGTACACACACACACACACACACAGACATGCTGCTTGGACCCCTGCTATGCAAACACACACACTTCATGAGGAAGCTGTGGCTTTTGAGGCTGTACTGACACTTTCACATTCAAAGAAGAAAACTGCACACACACACACACTTCCCCTAATATGTTCGTAAATAGATAGTTATAGAAACATTAAAACATGCAGAAACATAATGGTAAACAGCACATACAGTACACTGAATGTACAAAACATTAGGAACACCTTCCTAATATTGAGTCGCACCCCCTTTGGCCCTCAAAACAGCCTCGATTCATTCATGGACTACAAGGTGTCAAACGCGTTCCTCAGGGATGCTGGCCCATATTGACTCCAATGCTTTCTACAGTTGTGTCAAGTTAGCCGGATGTCCTTTGGGTGGTGGACCATTATTAATACACACGGGAGACTGTTGAGCGTGAAAAACCCAGCAGCGTGGCATTTCTTGACACACTCAAACTGCTGCGGCTGGCACATACTACCATACCCCGTTCACAGGCACTTCAGTATTTTGTAATACCCATTCACCCTCTGAATGTGACACGTACACAATCCATGCCTCAAGGCTTAAAAATCCTTCTTTAACCCGTCTCTGCCCCTTCATCGGCATTGATTGAAGTGGATTTAACAAGTGACATCAATAAGGGATCTGTAACGAATGCGCTGGGAGTTGGGAAGCAAGTTCAGGGAGGGAATAGATTTAATAAATAAACGAACATGAACAAAACAAGAAACACAAACAGCGCACCGACTTGAAACAGATACAGAAAGAATAACGCCTGGGGAGGGAACCAAAGGGAGTGACATAAACAGGGCAGGTAATCAAGGAGGTGATGGAATCCAGGTAATTGTCATTATGTGCTGATGTGCGTGACAGGTGTGCGCAATAATAAGCAGCCTGGTGACCTAGAGGCCAGAGAGAGAGCACACATGACAGTACCCCCTCCCCGACGCGCGACTCCAGCCACAGGACGCTGACCAAAATGACGATCCCGGAGATCAGGAGCGGGCCGGTCCCCTCTGCTGAGGCGTGGGAACCTGTCGATCCAGCTGAGGAGCGGGAGCATGGTGACCTAGAGAGCCGGAGAGAGAGTATACGTGACAGTATCATAGCTTTCACCTGGATTCACCTGGTCAGTCTATGTCATGTGTCGTAACGTTTGCTGTCATTAAATGTTATGACTGTTATATTATCAAATCAATTCTATATGTGTAATTATTCCGCGATTAACCTCTACTTAACACCCATCCCGGATTCGGGAGCATCCTCATCAGTAAAAGCTGACTAGCATAGCCTAGCATAGCGCCACAAGTAAATAATAGCATATAAATATCATGAAATCACAAGTCCAATACAGCAAATGAAAGATAAACATCTTGTGAATCCAGCCATTATTTCCGATTTTTAAAATGTTTTACAGCGAAAACACAATATGTATTTCTATTAGCTAACCACAATAGCCAAAGACTCAACCGCATATTTTCACCATGTTTCTACCGCATAGGCACACCTATCACAAAACCGACCAAATAGAGATATAATTAGTCACTAACCAAGAAACAACTTCATCAGATGACAGTCTTTTAAATTAATCACGGAATAGAAATTAACTAGGAAGTCAGGGCACCATGGTAAAATATTGTTTATAGAGTTGCAATTTCCCGAATATAACTCTTAAGATACTTTATTATCTTATTGATTACAGTCTTCTATTAATGTATTATTACCTCATCAGACTCATTCCTTAATGTCACGAACCCTAGCATCATAAATCATGAATCAGCGATATACAAATTGGCTTAATTATTTACTAACTAACTAACGAATCAATCACAAAATTACATGAACACACACAGAAGGTCATACATTGGTTACTAACATGACACAAGGAAAAGTCCCTAGTTGACAAAACCGATATGACGGCTTGGTAGACAAAGGAAAGGGGTGGGGACAGTTCAAGAGTGGGAAATTCAGAGTTGATAACTACACTCATGGAAATATTAATACTTTGAAGATGAACAACCGCTCATTCGAAAATACATTTCAATTGACATATTTACGAGTGTATGCCTATGTTGTCCCTCTCTGCGATCGCCGGTCTGTCTGCTGGATAGTCAGTCGACATAAAGTCTCTGGTGTGTCCACCAGAGATCAAAGTGTTTCGTAGTTGTAGCTTGTTATAATGGATACGTCAGAGTACCATTCGATCATTTGACTGGTTGCGTTTACCAGACTAAAGTACTTAAACTGCTGCAGCCTGAATAATTGCTCTTTGTTTGTAGATTTCTTAGCCACTTCAACGTGGGAGTTGCCAACCATTTCAACATGTAGCGACAGGTTCCATGTTTTCTGGTCTAATGTCAAATGTGTCATGGGTGGTTTTACACAGGAGTAGTTGATAAGGGGGCGTTCCATGACACCGTGTAATGTCTGTCCTCACGGGGGCGGGGCCACTGACTGATCATAAGTTACTATGAAAAACAATTCTCATTTAGAAGACTAAGATCACATTGTCATCTTTCCAAAAGTATTCTTATGCATAATCATTTATTTTATACAACATTCAGATGCAAACCCCATCATTGAGAAGTGTATACAGACAAAGAAATAGTAGTGTGTCTCCTGTCCTTCATGAGGTCACCAAATGAAACAAACTCAACATGACTGTTCCTTAAGTGTCCACGGACCACCCCAACTGCTTGGAATACAGAAATACTGTTAACCTGTTGAGGACAGAGGGCGCTGTTTTCAATTTGGGGGAAAATCCTGCCCAATTTAAACGGCCTCGTACTCAATTCTTGCTCGTACAATATGCATATTATTATTACTATTGGATAGAAAACACTCTCTAGTTTCTAAAACCGTTTGAATTATATCTGTGAGTAAAACAGAACTCATTTTGCAGCAAACTTCCTGACAGGAAGTGGAAAATCTGAAATCGATGCTCTGTTCTAGGGCCTGCCTATAAATGTCCTTGATATTTATTAGTATACATGCACTTCATACGTCTTCCACTAGATGTCGACAGGCACTGAGTGAAGAAATGGAGTGTATAACTTGATCTGGGGTCGAATAAAAGCTCTTGGCATGACGTGTCACCAGTTTCCTGTTTTCTGGAGAGCGCCAGAAGGGACCTGGTATTGCCTTCTGAAAAGCTATCGTTATAGACGACTAATATCTCCGGCTTTGATTTTATTTGATAAATGTGACAATATCATCGTAAAGTATGTTTTTTCAATATAGTTTTATTAGAATATTGAAATTTATTCGGAAATGTATTCTTTTTTTTATTCGGGACGCTCTCGCTATAACTAAGACGGATGTCGTAATGAATTTATTTTTAGAATTCTAACATGGCGATTGCATTAAGAACTAGTGTATCTATCATTTCCTATACAACATGTATTTTCTAGTAACGTTTATGAATAGTTATTTGGTCAGAATAGTTGAGTGTCATAAAAATATCCGCACATTCTGGGAAAAAGATGCTACGTTAGCACAATGTATAACCACTGATTTCAGCTCTAAATATGCACATTTTCGAACAAAACATAAGTGTATGTATAACCTGATGTTATAGGACTGTCATCTGATGAAGGTTATTGAAGGTTAGTGAAAATTAATATCTTTTGCTGGTTTATTCGCTATCGCTAACGTGCCTATTGCTAACGTGCCTTGATGAATGAATGCGGTAGTGTGGTAGGCTATTGTAGTAAGCTAATATAATGCTATATTGTGTTTTCGCTGTAAAACACTTCAAAAATCGTAAATATTGGCTGGATTCACAAGATGTTTGTCTTTAATTTGCTGTACACCATCGATTTTTCAGAAATGTTTTATGATGAGTATTTAGGTATTTGACGTTGGTGTCTGTAATTACTCTGGCTGCTTCGGTGCTATTTCTGATGGTAGCTGTGATGGTAGCTGCAATGTAAAACTGATTTTTACCTCAAATATGCAAATTTTTTGAACAAAACATAGATTTATTGTATAACATGTTATAAGACTGTCATCTGATGAAGTTGTTTCTTGGTTAGTTTGGTTGGTTCTTGGTTAGTTAGGTTGGCTTTGTGCATGCTACCTGTGCTGTGAAAAATGTCTGTCCTTTTTTGTATTTGGTGGTGAGCTAACATAAATATACGTGTTGTTTTCGCTGTAAAACATTTTAAAAATCGGACATGTTGACTGGATTCACAAGATGTGTATCTTTCATTTGCTGTATTGGACTTGTTAATGTGTGAAAGTTAAATATTTCTCAAAAATATTCTTTGAATTTCGCGCTCTGCCTTTTCAGTGGAATGTGGGAGGAGTTCCGCTAGCGGAACCCCGGTGCCAGACAGGTTAAATGATTCAACCTTTTGATGTCCAAGTGTCTCTCTGTGTTCCACAGTCACATTCCAATCGAGTATTTTACGACCCCCCTTCCCCCTCCACACACCCCATCCCATCCCTCTCCTAGTTATATTGAACAGCAGAGTCCTTGGAGCACCTTCAATCTGTTCATCTGTTAAAGTGTCAGAGTCTATGCATCATCCTGAGTCCTCAGAGCAGTGGGGTAACAAACACTGATGAGTCCCAAATGGCACCTTATTCCCTACATAGTGCAATACTCATCACCAGAGGCTATTGGGCTCTGGTCAAAAGCAATTTGGGACACAGCCACAGAAATAGAAAGGGAAAGGGGAAGGGGGATACCTAGTCAGTCGTACAACTGAATGTATTCAACTGAAATGTGTCTTCCGCATTTAACCCAACCCCAGTCTCTCACAGGAGGTTTACTCTATTTCAAATACAACCTGAGCCGTGCAGTTTGCCAAGCAATCAAATCCTACTCCAACATGGCAAGTCCTGTATGAGTTAGACTTCATTATAAACTGGCAAAGGGAATTGTATAAGTATGGATTATCCATTGAGCATTAAAGCATTTTAATTTAGCATCGCATAAGATGCTCATCTCAAGGATCTTATTCCAGAGGAACTAAAGCAATATACAGCCAAGACCTTAAGAAGTGAAGCTGTGCGCCCTTGAACGGCATACTTACTTCAACGAAGAGCATGCCGTCATGCAAACCAATCATAGTTATACTATTCAGATGAAAACTAATTTAAAATACTAGTTTGTCAGTGGAATTAAGTACCAGCTCGAACAGTCTCACGTCAGAATTAGACATTCATCGTTAAATTCCAAAGTTGTTGCAAAGATCAGATTTCGAAGTGTTTAAGGTTACATTTAGGCATTAACTCTGAATGGTTAAGGTAAGGGTTAAGGATTGGGATAGGCTTAAAACAGAAACACAAAAAAACATATTTCTAATGCTGCCACTGGATTTGAACTTGCATCCTTTGGAAGCAGAGGTTGATGCTTAGAGGTTGACTCTTACGCCCATCCGCAACACCCTAGCAAAGCCGAAATCTACTTGAAGGTAACAGTGCTTACTGTTGCCCCTAGTGGCTAGTTTTCACATGCTCTCCCGACATCCTTAGACATGGATGGACGTGGAATACTGACTTGAATCACGGGCGACCTGGCTGGGAATAAAAGTACGCTTACACACACACACATACACACACACAAAGACAATAACACACACACAAACAAATTACTTCCATTGGTTCTTTAAGGCTCTGCTTACATCAGCATGCTGAACTAACATCCCCTCTCAATAACACAAGGGGCACCTGGGAGGTGAGTTTGGGAGCTGAGGTGTGCTCAGGTACTACACGTTCCAGGGCGTCAATGATCCTTGAGACCTGTGTGTGTTTGTATGTGTGTGAGAGAGTGTGAGTGTGTGTCAGGGGAGGCTGCGGAGGGGAGGACGGCTCAAAATAATGGCTGGAACGGAGTCATTGGAATGGCATCAGCATGAAAACCACGTGTTTGATACCATTCCATTGACTCCATTCCAACCATTATTAGGAGCCGTCCTCCCCTCAGCAGCCTCCACTGGTGTGTGTGTGTGTGTGTGTGTGTGTGTGTGTGTGTGTGTGTGTGTGTGTGTGTGTGTGTGTGTGTGTGTGTGTGTGTGTGTGTGTGTGTGTACGTCTGCTTGCACTCTTTAACATTCCTGCCAGGTGCCTTTCCAGGGGGACGTTCGGTGTCATCGCGGACGAGTATACAACCGTCACCTGAGCGCCGCAATCTCTCTAATTGATCGCGGTGTCGTTGTCGCAGCGCCGCATCCTGACTCAAGAGGCCTCTGTGTCTCCCACTGACACGCCTCACCTTGTTCCCAGCAAGCATGGGGCTTCGAGACGTGCAGTCGTTGTGCCTCGTCACCCGAGAGTCCTATGTTCGCAGAAGGAGGATATTTGTGACTCTATCTTGGATGACGATGAGTCTGAGGTGTGAATGTGTACAGTTGTACTGGAAAACCAGTCTGTGATTAAGTGTTTGGCCCAAACGCTCTAAGTCACTAGTACTCACTGCCCTTCTTTTGCAGATTTTCCTCTGTATTTGTGGCCCTCTCTCTCTACCTACCTTGCTCTCTTCCTATATACCCTCCCTTACTGCCAATGTCCCTCTTTCACGCCCTCTCTTTTTATCTCTCTCTCTCTCTGTCATTTACAACCTCTCCCTCTCCTGTGCGCAGTGAGATGTGAATGTGTGTTTGACGAGGAAGGGGAGGAAGGGTTGTGGTTTAATGTCAAGCCGGGCCATGATCCGCTCTGAGGAGTTGATTCGCTCCAGCTCAGCGCCCGAGGCCGATTAGCATTCCGTCGCTAACCCCAACCCCCACATACTATACCTGTACTCATGGCACCATACGTTTGCCACCACCGACATACCTTCATCTCGCCCTTTTTCCTCCCCCTTTCTTACTCAGTCGTTCCCACCACCGACGCTAATACCAGCTAACCTGAAGGAGAATCTCTTAGTTCTTATAGATTCAGCAAAGTGCTTGCAAATATAGGGGTAATTATCCAAGCAGGAAATAGTTCAATTTCTTTCCCACCCTACGTGAGTTTTACCTATTGTGATGATGCGCTAAGTGATTGGTTCCCCGGAGACCATTCACCGAGACAGAGGTATACGCTTTGTGGCTCCTGTTTGGGGTGCAAGCCCGACCTCGGACCGAAAATGACACCCCTGCAGGGCGCGAAATTCAAAATCTATTTTTTTAAAATATTTAACTTTTACACATTAACAAGTCCAATACAGCATTTGAAAGATAAACATCTTGTCAATCCAGCCAACATGTCCGATTTTTTAAATGTTTTACAGAGAAAACACCACATATATTTATGTTAGCTCACCACCAAATACAAAAGTGGACAGACACGTATGAATTATGATTATGAAGTATGAATTATGATTGAAGTAGCATGCACAACCAACCGAAATAAACTAAAACCAACCTAAAGAGCCCAGAAAAAACGACCTCAGATGACAGTCATATAACATGTTACACAATAAATCTATGTTTTGTTCATAAAAAGTGCATATTTTAGCTATAAATCAGTTTTACATTGATGCTACCCAAAAATGCTAATACATAGCTACAGTCTGAATCCAGCCGGGAGTAGCCAGAGAAAATACATACACCAACGTCGGCTACTAATTACACCTCATAAAACATTTCAGAAAAACATATGGTGGATAACTAATGAAAGACAGATATCTTGTGAATACAGACAACATTTCCGATTTTTGAAGTGTTTTACAGCGAAAACACAATATATCGTTATATTAGCTAACATCATAAGCTAGCATAAGGCAGCATTGATTCTAGTCAAGCGCTAGCCTAGCACAGTTAGCAGAGTTAGCATTCAACAGTTCGACATATATATGAAAAAGCATCCCAAATTGGGTCTTATCTTTCTTGGTACTCCATCAGAATGTTGTAACGGGGTCCAATGTCCAGTAGAGTCTTTAGTTGGGTTCCAGAACGAATTATTTCCCTCTTTGGTTAGCTAGCACGATAGCATTGCTGCGCTAGAAAGCTTTTCTTCAAAAAATTCTTCCGTCGTTTCACATCTAAAGTCCAGAATAAATTGCAATAATATAATTAAAGTATATTGAAAAAACATACTTTAGGATGATTTTGTGACATGTATCAAATAATATCGTAGTCAGGCATCATATTCAACGTTATCTACCTTGTTCCAGAAGCCGAGATCAAATTATCCTTCGCGCCCGGATTTTTATTTTAACTGCGCAGGTCTCACAAGAAGTTGTGTTATTCAGTCCAGGGACGAGATATTCGACTCCTTTCAATTCTCACTTCCGCATTACAGTCTGACGAACGCCTCTGACGTGTCCCTATGGTCACAAGTCAAATGGCCTTTTATAGAGAAGGTCTTAAAGAGACACATCGCATTTTGGGAAACTCAATTCGGCTGGGAAAATGGCTGTAAAAATATTTCTGTTCGACTTAGAGAAACAATTCAAACCTTTTTAGAAACTACAGACTGTTATCTATCCAACAGTAGTAAATATATGCATATTGGAAAATAAAAAGTTTCTTAGGAGGCCGTTTGAAAATGTGCACACATTTTCCAGTTTTTTCAATATTCAGCGTGCAGCCATAACAGGTTAAAGACTTGTCATTCTCATTGGTATTGAGACACTGTCACGGCGATCTGGAGTTTGTGGGCCCGTTCCTTCACACAATAAGACAGTGGTAATGTCGATGCTTGTGAGACATTGATCGATCTGATGTAACCAGATTACTTCTTGTTGGGTTTGTAACTTCGGATAAGCTCCATGCTCGCGTTAAAACAGGGTGTCAAGATGAATTTGATCAGAAAGTTCCGAACGAAATGCACATTGTTTTGATAAGCCAAATAAGAAATGGAATAATATTGTAAGATGCAGCGTAAGAAATGGACATGTGTGCTGATATGCCAATAGCTATTGAAGAAGTGAGGACAAGCAAAGTTTCATGGTAAAACCTTGTGTGTGAAACTTTGAATAAATACACTTACGTCATATAATATGAAGGCAAAATAAATGTCATTTGGGGAAATTCTAAAATGCAATCAAGGATTAACATTGGCTTGTGAATATGTTACATTTGTCTTATTGAACTGATACTCATGTAACTCTGTATATTTACAAGGCTTCTTCAAAATGGTGGCTTGATATCAGAAAGGCTGGCTGGACGCCATCCAACCATACATTATATCTCCTTACTTGAAACAGCATTATTTGAGTAGGTGCTCAAGGTCTGTTAAATGAGCCATGCATCTGATAGTTGGGATAAAATCCATAGGTGAGGAGTGAAAACTTTATTGAACTAAAGTGGGAACAAACTTTGGATTATTGATCTCACTCCAGATGCTCACTAATGTCATGTTCGATCAGGTGATGGAGCAACGATACTGAGCATCAGAGTTTGTATTTCACACTGGCAACTCCAGCAATGGAAGACAAGGCTATAACTGTGCAGGAGTAAAGTTACATTGAGAAAGAGAGAAAAAGAGTCGATATTTCCAAGTATCTTTGAACCAGCCCATCAATGAGCCCCACGACATTGCGAACGGCGCACGACGACTCTGAAATAATCATAATAGAAGAATATGAATTTTCAAACGCTAACCTCGAGGCAAAGTGCTCGATCATCGGCGTTCGCTCCCCTAACCCCTCGTCTGGGTGCGGCGCGAGGGCTCCAGCATTTCGCCCCGCCACAAATCACAGAGCGCCGTCGCTTTATTCTTTCATACATCAAAATAAGAGAGGAGTATGTATTTTGTCTGCAAGTGTATATTTACAAATGAGCGGTTTTAATTTAAAAGAATGACCCAATTCTTCTCCGGTGTCAAAGACATGATGACTAATGCTTTGCCTGGAGTCGCGCTGCGTGATTGGTTTTCTATTGCATCAAAATCAGAGATTCATAGATCATGATAAAGTGGCCTGGACAATGCTTTCTTAATGACTAGGGGAGGCTACAGACTCAGATCGTTTTTTAAAGAAACAGATTTTTCTTCAAAATACATCTTGATCAGACTGGAAACATGCATTGCTTTCAAACATCGCTTAGAAGTATGACATAGTTACAAGACAAAAATCAAAAATAAAGGTTGTACTTGATGCTGGTAGTGCTCAAATGTGGGATTTACACATTTCAGAAGCCTTTTTAAACCTCAAATACACTACAAGTTTTACATTTCCTGCATTGGGGGAAAGTTCTCAAGGTGACCAAATGAGGATTATTTATCTGTACTTGTAGTGATTTGACTACATGGTGATTGCGTGCAGGGGTTACTGAAGGGTATTACCATTACTGGAAGCATCATTGCATACTGCCCTGTCATTTTCTCTCAGAAACTGCAGTAAAGCAGTTGAAGGAGGGATAGGACAACTTTTATGCCAGCGGTGTAACAGCCCGTTTGCTTGCTCCTTTCTGACTGCTGTTCTTCCTTCCCTCTCAGTTTTTGGTTTAACTTGAGTCCTTGAGGCAGCTCCCCCGTCCCCTACACTTCCTGGCTGTGTGGGTTTTTAATAGAGAGAATGCCCTCCACCACCACTACCCCCGCCCCCTACAGCTCTATTTACACTTCCTCCATGGCCCTGCCAAATCAGGGGCCATCAAATTGGGCAGTTAAGGGCCGGGAGAGCAAGGAGCACGTTTTATCACTATATATGTCGAGAAATCAATGCAGGCTCTCCAATGACTGTCTCTTTATGGACAGTCAGGGAAATAGACAAATGTAGGAGGAGGGAAGTGAATGAAGGCCTTCATTTTCACCCTCCCAAATGCACACAAAGGCATTAGCACATTAGTCTCTGTAGCTTATAGCTTCCGTATCATAGTCCGTTTGAGCGGTCGGGCATATTCTTTGTCTTCATGGCTTTGCATGAAGCGACAAAGGAAAGTGTACAGATCAGATGACTCATCATAGCATATCAATGAGGACCTCCCACATACTGTACCTGTTCCTGTATGAGTCACCTATATATAGATACACACAAACAAACGCACTGCTTGGCCAGGCACGTCTCCACAATTCCATCTCTAGGTGCGTAGCAAATGCCGAAGGGGAAACTAAGCAGCTGATTTAAACCGCGGCGGCTCAACCACAGCCCTTTCTTTATTTAGAAAAGCTGCGGCTGCTTCCCTGGTCCAGACCCAAGGTCGGTGGTTGCATCACGTATGGTCAGCGGCTGCCAGCGAGGTAGCCTATCAGTCATCAGCCTTAATGACGAGGGGTCAGGCAGTTGTTCCAGGTGTAAAAATAGACGCCAGGAGAGTCAAAGCGTAAGCTTTCAGGGACAAGGCCTGGGATGGGACTTGGCAACGGTGTACTTCTGGATTATCCGTCCATCCATAGCGTTGTCCTGTCTCCAATCAAAAGGTCCCCCAGCAACAACCGTTGAATGAGAAGGTGAATAGAAAAGGCGTTGCTAACTACAGAGGGATAGGCCCAGATTAATGCACTCACAATCATTTAGTGTTACCCTCCACTGGGTGCTATTCTGTTTGACCTCATTCTAATGAGTAAAGGTCCGTACACAAAAAATTATGCTAAGCCTATAGTTCAGCCTAGTTTGATTTGGCCTGGGTTGGCCTGGTCCAGCTTGGATGGGAATATTCAGCGAGCGCGCAGGGTATGAGTGCTCTCATCCTGTAAGAGCCAATCTCTGGGTCCCCTGCATACGCCACTCAAGTCATTCCACTTCCATTTTAAAAGCGGACGAGACTCACACACGTGTGTACTGTGTGGCTGGAATCTGTCCCCTTTCAAGTCAATTGTCTTGTGAGTATGTGTCTGTGAGTGTGTGTGTGTGTATCTGTGAGTGTGTGTGTGTATCTGTGATTGTGTGTGTAACATTGTTTGAGAGAGAGAATGTAAGAGAGTGTATACGTTAGATAAAGTGTGTGAGCGAGAGAGAGAGATTGGAAGTGTGTGTGTGTGTGTGTGTGTGCTTGTTTGTTTGTGTGTTTGTGCCCGCTAATGCACGTGTTCGTGCACGCACGCACTGGGGCAAGGGTAAAAAGGGCTCAGTGTAGGGAGGTAGTATGCATCTTTAGAGGCCCTGTGAAATGAGAGCAGAAGGAACTTAAAGTACATTAAAGCGGTGTCACTGTTAATGATCAAACAGACGGCAATTAACGCGAACAAAACTCAGATGTCCTTTGGCCCAGAGGAAAGACAAACTATAACAGCTCTGTAGTACACCACTCCGTTAAAGAAACAAGGGGCAGTTAAAAAAAAAAAAAAGCAATCCCAAAAGTTGAGGGAGGATGTATTAATTGTCTCAATTTGGAAGATGAACCTAAGGGTAGAATTCATACCTACCTGCCCTCAGATAACAGTACTTTCCGGTAATCATAGTACTTCTCAAAGAGGTGCTCTGAAAGGGCAACTCAGTGTTACACATATCCATCGGATATGACACTTCAAAAGCAATTATTTCGATAGGCAGTGTTAAAAAAAAATTAAAACTGTCCTTACTATCCGGGTACCTTGGGGCATCCAACTCTGACATCACACCATCGACGTTGAAATGTTAAATGGTTATGGTTAAGGTTAGGGTTAGGTAAGGGCTAAGGGACATCCTAAGGACCTGGGATAGCACCAAGCTCAACACAGAGGCTGCAATATTCCTACATTTGACATTTCTAGAATATAAAACTACTCAGCATCTACACGGAATGCAACAGTATGCCCTCGCATCAGTTGTCCCTGCACGGACACACCAGAACTGAAGGATTTGACATACATTCCACCGTATCAGGTTTATCATGGTTTCATATTACATTTATGTAATTCTTGTTTATATTGAGCCCAAATGGGACTCCCTTGTCTCTGCGGCTCTGAGGTAGCTAGCGACAGATGGCAGACCCCCTTATGGAGCGGGTATAGGCTTAGCTCTAGCATACCCACCAGCCTGGAGTAGCCACACATGTTCCCATTGCAATTAAGTCTAGCTGACCCCTCTGAGCACCCGGTACCAGTGGGGCGTTTTTGTCGCATATCCCCATGCAGATGCTAGCGCTAGTGCATCCAATGGGAAACCCCCTTTCCCATGCGTC
The DNA here is from genome assembly GCF_029448725.1 of Salvelinus fontinalis. Classification (NCBI taxonomy): domain Eukaryota; kingdom Metazoa; phylum Chordata; class Actinopteri; order Salmoniformes; family Salmonidae; genus Salvelinus; species Salvelinus fontinalis. Next base: position 42,848,974 of record NC_074675.1, read on the forward strand.
ACGCCGTGCACATATGGCCGCTCCGTGTAAAGCACAGTTAATAATGCTGACATGTTTAGGAAATAACATATCGCGCTGCTGGAATATCAACGGGAGACATAGATGGGTTTGACCATCTGTATGACCAACAATGTTGATGAGACATATAGATGTCCAATGTCTTTGTATCATGTATAATAGGGGGAAACCATTTCAGATCAGACAGCAGGTGGTGAGATTTACATTTGAAGGAAGGATAGTGGTTACTAATGAACGAATGGCGTATCACCTATAAATCCAATGGCTCTATCTCAAATAGTCTTCCCTCAATTACTCGCATCCTGTCTCCTCGGCTCATTCTGAAACTGGTTGGAGGAGAAGGTCTAAGGTACATCCCTGCAATCCTTTTTCTCCAGTGTGTTTAGAAAAGGAGGCGAGGAGAAAGGATGTGAGGAATTGAGGAAAGGATTGAGAAAGGGCCAATGTTGGGAATTGATAGGTGTGCTCGTTACTGTAGTTGTAGTAGAACATTGGGTAAGATGAAGGGTTCCTTGCAGATGAAACAGAATGCGAGTGTTCAGCTTCCTCCCAGCTTGCCACTGCATTACGGGCAAAGCGTTTAAATCGGTGGGGAAAACCGAACGCTTGATTCTAACTCCACAACTCTCTTCTCCAAGTCAGAACTTCTCTGCTCCAAGTCAGAACAAGAATATCCTCTCTTCGTGATTATGATTACTGATTCATCTTCTGATGTTCGGATGTCACTGCCAGGGAGGAAAGAAGAGCAAAAAAAAGATGCTTGAGAGCCTTTCCTCCAGTCTAGTTATCAGTGGTGTAAAGTACTTAAGTAAAAGTACTTTAAAGTACTACTTGGGGATATCTGTTTTTAACCTTACTATTTATATTTTTGACAACTTTTACTTCACTACATTCCAAAAGAAAATAATTTACTTTTTACTCCATAAATTTTCCCTGACACCTAAAAGTACTCATTACATTTTTTATGTTTAGCATGACAGTAATATGCTCAAATTCACACACTTTCAAGAGAACATCCCTGGTCATCCCTACTACCTCTGATCTGGGGGACTCACTAAACACAAATGCTTTGTTTGTAAATTATGTCTGAATGTTGTGTGCCCCTTGCTATTCGCACATTTTAAAAACAAGAAAACTATGCTGTCTGGATTGCTTGATATGAAGAATTTGAAACAATTTATTCTTTTACTTTTGATACTCAAGTATATTTTAGCAATTGCATTCATTTTTGATACTTAAGTATATTTAAAACTAAATACTTTTAGACTTTTACTCAAGTAGTATTTTATTGGGTGACTTTCACTTTTACTTGAGTCATTTTCTATTAAGGTATCTTTACTTTAGTATGACAGTTGGGTACTTTTTCCACCACAGCTTGTTATCCCTGATCCTAACTGGTAAAGTAATGGACACAATGTAGCCTCCCATTGCCTTTAATGGATTAAGACAATTCTGCGTTTGTCCCAACATTTATATGGGCGGCAAAGAGGCGTGGGAATATAACAAAGGGCTTAATATATCAAAACACAACCTGATGGGTGTTCCACCGCGACAAAAAGCAGACCCGTATAAAAAGGTCTTCGTTTGCCTTTTCCTGCCATTACCATCAGGTGATTCATTTGAATGTTATGGGTGATTAGGGGTAGAGGCCTCTGCGTTCACAAATTAGCATGCTCAGAATGTGCTCGGTTGTCTCATGCCCCATGACTTTTAGGTAAATGTGCACGTCTGCCTATACAGATGCATCCGCAACCCAACGCGAGCTGAACATGGCTACCAACAGCACACATTCATGACGTAAAGAATGTATTAATCATCCTGCCTTCAAATCACATTTGATTTGTCACGAACACGTGTTTAGCAGATGTTATTGCGGGTGTAGAGAAATGCTTGTGTTTCTATCAGTGTAGTAATATCAAAAAGAAAGGAGGACCAAGGCACTCTTCATATAATTCATTAAAATGCCTTTATTAGTATGGCATGTTCAATAGAAACAAAGTTTTAAAAATCCGACGCGTTTCGGCTGCATGGCCTTCGTCAGGCAGTGGAGTGTAATAATATCTAACAAGTAATATCTAACAATTTCACAACAATACACACAATACACACAAATCTAAAGTAAAGGAATGGAATTAAGAATATATAAATATTTGGACGAGCAATGTCAGAGCGGCATAGACTAAGATACAGTAGAATAGGATAGAATACAGTATATATATATGAGATGAGTAATGCAAAATGTGTAAACATTATTAAAGTGATTGGTGTTCCATTATTAAAGTGGCCAGTGATGTCAAGTCTATGTATATAGGGCAGCAGCCTCTAATGTGCTAGTGATGGCTATTTAACAGTCTGATGGCCTTGAGAGAGAAGCTGTTTTACAGTCTCTCGGTCCCAGCTTTGACGCACCTGTACTGACCTCGCCTTCTGGATGATAGCGGGGTGAACAGGCAGTTGCTCCGGTGGTTGTTCTCCTTGATTATCTTTTTGGCCTTCCTGTGACATCGGGTACTGTAGGTGTCCTGGAGGGCAGGTAGTTTGCCCCCGGTGATGCGTTGGGCAGACCGCACCACCCTCTGGAGAGTCCTGTGGTTGCGGGCGTTGCAGTTGCCGTACCAGCCAGGCGGTGATACAGCCCGACATGATTCTCTCAATTGTGCATCTGTAAAAGTTTGTTAGGGTTCTAGGTGCCAAGCCAAATTTCTTCAGCCCCCTGAGGGCCCCAGTGTTGAGGATCAGTAAAGTGGAGGTTTTTCGGCCCGTCAGGAAGTCCAGGACCCAATTGCACAGGGCGGGGTTTAGACCCAGGGCCTCGAGCTTAATGATGACCTTGGAGGGTACTATGGTATTGAATGATGAGCTATAGTCAATGAACAGCATTCTTACATAGGTATTCCTCTTGTCCAGATGAGATAGGGCAGTGTGCAGTGCGATGGCGGTAGTATCGTCTGTGAATTTATTGGGGCGGTAAGCAAATTGAAGTGTGTCTAGGGTGTCAGGTAAGGAAGAGGTGATATGATCCTTGACTAGTCTCAGAAATGAGTGCTAGTCATTCAGTTCAGTCACCTTTGCTTTCTTAGGAACAGTAAAAGTGGTGGACATCTTGAAGCATGTTGGGACAGCAGACTGCGATAGGGAGAGATTGAATATGTCTGTAAACACTCCAGCCAGCTGGTCTGTGCATGCTCTGAAGACGTGGCTAGGCATGCCGTCTGGGCCAGCAGCCTTGCAAGGGTTAACACGCTTAAATGTCTTACTCACATCGGCCACGGAGAAGGAGAGCCCACAGTCCTTGGTAGCGGGCTGCGTCGGTGGCACTGTGTTATCCTCAAAGTGGGCAAAGAAGATGTTTAGTTTGTCTGGAAGCAAGACGTCAATGTCCGCGACGTGGCTGGTTTTCCCTTTGTAGTTCGGGATTGTCTGTAGACCCTGCCACATATGTCTCGTGTCTGAGACGTTGATTTGCGACTCCACTTTGTCACTGACGTTTTGCCAGTTTTTTTGCCTTATGGAGGGAATAACTACACTGTTTGTATTCGGTCATATTCCCAGTCACCTTGCCATGGTTAAATGCGATGGTTTGCATTTTCAGTTTTGCGCGAATGCTGCCATCTATCCACGGTTTCTGGTTGGGGTAGGTTTTAATAGTCACAGTGGGTACAACATCTCCTATTCTATTCCTGATAAACTCAGTCATCGTATCAGTGTTTTCGTCTATGTTATTCTCGAGGGCTACCCGAACATATCGCAATCCGCATGATCAATATAATCTTGAAGCGTGGATTCCGACTGAACAGACCAGCGTTGAATAGTCCTCAGCACGGATACTTCCTGTTTGAGTTTCTGCCTAGAGGAAGGGATGAGCAAAATGGAGTTGTGATTAGATTTGCAGAAGGGAGGGCGGGTGAGAGCCTTGTAGGCATCCCGGAAGCTGGTGTAGAAGTGGTCGAGTGTTTTAGCAGCGTGAGTACTATTGTCAATGTGTCGATAGAACTTCGGCAGCGTTTTCCACAAATTTGCTTTGTTAAAATCCCCAGCTACAATATATCAAGATATGTGGTTTCCAGTTTGCAGAAAGTCCAGTGAAGTTCTTTGAGGGCCGTCGTGGTATTGGCTTGAGGGGGAATATACACGGCTCTGACGACTATAACCGAAGAGAATTCTCTTGGGGGGTAGTACGGCCTGCATTTGATTGTGAGGTATTCTAGGTTGAGTGAACAAAAGGACTTGAGTGTCTATCTATCGGTATCCATCTATCTATTATATCTATTCATATTTACATCTATACATCCACCCATCATCGACCTACCCACCCATCACCCACCCATCAACCCTTAATCCATTCATCCATCCCCCACCCATCTATCCTTCATCCACCCATCCATCCACACTTCACCCACCCATCCATCAGCCACCCATCAACCCTTCATCCATCCATCCCCCACCCATCTATCCTTCATCCACCCATCCATCCACACTTCACCCACCCACCCATCAGCCACCCATCAACCCTTCATCCACCCATCACCCACCCATCAACACTTCATTCATCCATCCATCCATCCCCCACCCATCTATCCTTCATCCACCCTTCACCCACCCACCCTTCACCCACCCACCCTTCACTCACCCATCCACTCTTCACTCACCTATCCAGTCTTCATCCACCTACCCTTCATCCACCCACCCATCCACCCTTCTCATCCCATCCACCCCTCAACCCATTCTTTATTCCTCCCATCACCCATCCATCCATCCATCCTTCATCCATACACCCACCCACCCACCCTTCTTCCACCCATCCACCTCAGTCTGTTTGTCTGTCAGTCAATCTGTCTATCCGTCCATCTATCCAATTTGGAGAGAGAGTGAAGCCACTCCATTGTCTGGGCACCAGCTCAGCTCTTCTCTGAGTGTTGAGCAGTACAAGAGCTCAGAGAGCATCACGGCTGTCAGTCTCTCTGTAAATTGCTCTGGTTCCCAGGGATCTGTCGGACAAGATGGTTGGGGTTCAGGCTGGAGTTTATCTGTTCTCCTCATCCAATTAGGAAATGAGTTAAAAACCCCACTTACACTGGGGCCAATGGACACACAAATGCGCGCATAGACACACACATACATTTGCACACACACACACACACACACAGACACACACACACACAGACACACACACACACACACACACACACACACACACACTCCTTCAGGATCTGTCACTCACAATATTTCTTAATTTAGATCTCAGGAGGGATAATCAGTCAAAACACACACAAATACACAGACGGATAAATATAAATGGTCTGTCTGTCTCCCTCCGCCTGCCACACAAGGCACACAACAGAGAATGCATCACATGCACACACTCCCTCCCACTCACTCACACACACACACGCACCCACGGATACAGAACAACCACACACATACGCCGGTGGCTGGTGGCAGGAGTGGACAGGCCTTTGTGAGATAACGGGCAAACGTAGGCTGACAGGCTCGGCTGGGCCATTATTGAATTGCAGTGAAGACTATATTACTTTAGAGTGAGATAAAAGACTACATACAAGACGGATGGGCGGGGGACATCAAACAAGACTGTGTCCGGATTGTGCCAGGAGTAATCCAGCTGAAGGCAGCGCTGATTTCCCCTCAGGCCAGGTGCCATTTCTCCTTTAATAATTCTTATGAGGAACCCGGCAAGGCCTTTCTTTATTTCTTTATCCTCTCTTCTGTTCTCCCACCCCTCCCTCCCTCTCTCTTGCTTGCTTTCTTTATTCCTTCATTTTTTCCACTCACTCTCCCGCCTCTATCTCCTCCCACGAATCACCACTGCACAAAAGTCTGATGTTATGATTGGAATTCTTCAGAATCGTTTAATTTCATGTTGTGTGCTCTAGACTGGGTGAGGCTCGTGTGGGGCACAAAGAGAGGAGGACCTCTGGGGAAATTCGTGTTATAGTGTTTGGCAAGGGGTGGCCTGGAATGCAATGCAACCGGCGTAAAGGCATCTGAAGCTGGGAAAACATTGTTTGCCTTGTGTTGTGTCTGGAGCTGGTTCAGTCAAAACAAGTTGCTCTCATCTTTTTCTTCAAGTGAAGGAAACATATAAAGGGGCACTGCACCCGCTGATTTGGCCTTGTTTTTTGGCTCTCTCTTCATGAAATCCTGGCGGCCATGACACAAGCCAAATGTGAGTTGGCTTGGGGGTGCGGTTTGATGTGGGTGTTTCTTGGGTGTGTCCTAGTGGTAGCCTAGTGGTTGGAGCGTTGGGCCAGTAACCGGAAGGTTCCACTTTTTTGTTTACTACATGATTCCATATGTGTTATTTCATAGTTTTTATGTCTTCACTATTATTCGACAATTTAGAAGATAGTAAAAATAAAGAAAAACCTTTGACTGGTACTGTATATACACATCTGAATAGTTACAGTTGAAGTCGGAAGTTTACATACACCTTAGCCAAATACATTTAAACTCAGTTTTGCACAAATCCTGACATTTAATCCTAGTAAAAGTCCCTGTCTTAGGTAAGTTAGGATCCCCGCATTATTTTAAGAATGTGAAATGTCAGAATAATAGTAGAGAGAATTATTTATTTCAGCTTTTATTTATTTCATCACATTCCCAGTGGGTTTATATACACTCAATTAGTATTTCGTAGCATTGCCTTTAAATTGTTTAACTTGGGTCAAACATTTTGGGTAGCCTTCCACAAGCTTCCCACAATAAGTTGGGTGCATTTTGGCCCATTCCTCCTGACATAGCTAGTGTAACTCAGTCAGGTTTGTAGGCCTCCTTGCTCGCACACACTTTTTCAGTTCTGCCCACAAATGTTCTATGGGATTGAGGTCAAGGCTTTGTGATGGCCACTCCAATACCTTGACGTTGTTGTCCTTAAGCCATTTTGCCACAACTTTGGAAGTATGCTTGGGGTCCTTGTCCATTTGGAAGACCCATTTGCAACCAAGCTTTAACTTCCTGACTGATGTCTTGAGATGTTGCTTCAATATATCCACATCATTTTCCTGACTCATGATGCCATCTATTTTGTGAAGTGCACCAGTCTTTCCTGCAGCAAAGCACCCCCACAACATGATGCTGCCTCACCCGTGCTTCACGGTTGGGATGGTGTTCTTCGGCTTGCAAGCTTTTCCTCTAAACATAACGATGGTCATTATGGCCAAACAGTTCTATTTTTGTTTTATCAGACCAGAAGACATTTCACCAAAAAGTACGATCTTTGTCCCCGTGTGCAGTTGTAAATCGCAGTCTGGCTTTTTATGGTGGTTTTGGAGCAGTGCCTTCTTCCTTGCTGAGCGGCCTTTCAGGTTATGTCAATATAGGACTTGTTTCACTGTGGATATAGATACTTTTGTACCTGTTTCCTCCAGCATCTTCACAAGGTCCTTTGCGGTTGTTCTGGGATTAATTTGCACTTTTCACAACAAAGTACGTTCATCTCTAGGAGACAGAACGCGTCTCCTTCCTGAGCGGTATGATGGCTGCGTGGTCCCATGGTGTTTATACTTGCGTACTATTGTTTGTACAGATGAACATGGTACCTTCAGGCATTTGGAAATTGCTCACAAGGATGAACCAGACATGTGGAGGTCTCCAATTTTTTTTCTGAGGTCTTGGCTGATTTCTTTTGATTTTCCCATGATGTCAAGGAAAGAGGCATTTAGTTTGAAGGTTGGCCTTGAAAGACATCCACAGGTACACCTCCAATTGACTCAAATTATGTCAATTAGCCTATCAGTAGCTTCTAAAGCCATGACATCATTTTCTGGAATTTTCCAAGCTGTTTAAAGGCACAGTCAACATAGTGTATGTACACTTCTGATCCACTGGAATTGTGATACAGTGAATTATAAGTGAAATAATCTGTCTGTAAACAATTGTTGGAAAAATTACTTGTGTCATGCACAAAGTAGATGTCCTAACCGACTTGCTAAAACTATAGTTTGTTAACAAGAAATTTGTGGAGTTGTTGAAAAACAAGTTTTAATGACAACCTAAGTGGATGTAAACTTCTGACTTCAACTGTACATACACATAAATACACACATATACATATATACACACACACATACATACAGATGTAAACTGACTTGCTCCAGAATGGATTAGATTCAGGCCCGGTGACCCTGTTTCACTGTGCAACCAACTGTGACATGCTTTGCTATGGCCCTGGGTGTAAAGGCAGTCAATGTTGTTCTCCCCCTTAGACGAGAAGGAGCATGGATAGGACCAAGATGCGGATTGAGGGAAATAAGCCATCTTTTAATGAAAAAACAGCAAACAAGACACTACAAACTACAAAACAACAAACGTGACTAACCTTCAACTGTCCTGTGAGGACACAGGAACAAACACCCACAAAACACCAGTGAAACCCTGGCTGCCTTTGTATGACTCTCAATTAGAGACAAACAATACACACCTGTCTCTAATTGAGAATCATACCAGGCCGAACACAAAACCCCACATAGAAATACAAACATAGACAAACCCACCCAACTCACGCCCTGACCAACTAAAATGAATACAAAACAAAGGAAAACAGGTCAGGAACGTGACAGAACCCCCCCCTTAAGGTGCGAACTCCGGGCGCACCAGCACAAAGTCTAGGGGAGGGTCTGGGTGGGCGTCTGTCCACGGTGGCGGCTCTGGCGCTGGTCGTGGTCCCCACCCCACCATAATCAATCCCCGCTTCTTTATCCCCCTCCCAATGACCACCCTCCCACTAACACCACCTAAATGAGCGACCAGCACCGGGACAAGGGGCAGCACCGGGACAAGGGGCAGCACCGGGACAAGGGGCAGCACCGGGACAAGGGGCAGCACCGGGACAAGGGGCAGCACCGGGACAAGGGGCAGCACCGGGACAAGGGGCAGCACCGGGACAAGGGGCAACACCGGGATAAGGGGCGGCAGGTCCTGGCTGAGGGACTCCGGCAGGTCCGGGCTGAGTGGCAGCTCCGGACTGTAGGGCAGCTCCGGACTGTAGGGCAGCTCCGGACTGTAGGGCAGCTCCGGACTGTAGGGCAGCTCCTGACTGGCGGGCGTCTCTGGCAGCTCCTGACTGGCGGGCGTCTCTGGCAGCTCCTGACTGGCGGGCGTCTCTGGCAGCTCCTGACTGGCGGGCGTCTCTGGCAGCTCCTGACTGGCGGGCGTCTCTGGCAGCTCCTGACTGGCGGGCGTCTCTGGCAGCTCCTGACTGGCGGGCGTCTCTGGCAGCTCCTGACTGACGGACGGCTCTAGCGGCTCCTGACTGACGGACGGCTCTACTGGCTCGGGACAGACGGGCGGCTCTAATGGCTCGTGGCAGACGGCTGGCTCAGACGGCGCTGGGCAGACAGATGGCTCAGACGGCGCTGGGCAGACAGATGGCTCAGACGGCGCTGGGCAGACAGATGGCTCAGACGGCGCTGGGCAGACAGATGGCTCAGACGGCGCTGGGCAGACAGATGGCTCAGACGGAGCTGGGCAGACGGGCCGTTCAGGCACCGCTGGGCAGACGGCAGACTCTGGCCGGCTGAGACGCACTATAGGCCTGGTGCGTGGTACCGGAACTGGAGGTACCGGGCTGAGGGCACGCACCTCAGGGCGAGTGCGGGGAACAGGAACAGGGCACACTGGACTCTCGTGGCGCACTCTAGGCCTGGTGCGTGGTACCGGAACTGGAGGTACCGGGCTGAGGGCACGCACCTCAGGGCGAGTGCGGGGAGAAGGAACAGTGCGTCCAGGGCTCTGGAGACGCACAGGAGGCTTGGTGCGTGGTGCCGGAACTGGAGGTACCGGGCTGGAGACACGCACCATAGGGAGAGTACGTGGAAGAGGAACAGGGCTCTGGAGATGCACTGGAAGCCTGGTGCGTGGTGTAGGCACTGGTGGTACTGAGCTGGGGTGGGAAGGTGGCGCCGGATATACCGGACCGTGAAGGAGGACACGTGCTCTTGAGCACCGAGCCTCCCCAACCTTACCAGGTTGAATGGACCCCGTAGCCCTGCCAGTGCGGCGAGGTGGAATAGCCCGCACTGGGCTATGCAGGCGAACCGGGGACACCACCTGTAAGGCTGGAGCCATGTACGCCGGCCCGAGGAGACGTACTGGAGGCCAGATACGTTGGGCCGGCTTCATGGCATCCGGCTCGATGCCCAACCTAGCCCTCCCAGTGCGGCAAGGTGGAATAGCCCGCACTGGGCTAAGCACGCGTACTGGGGACACCGTGCGCTTCACCGCATAACACGTGTCTGACCAGTACGACGCCCTCTTACTCCACGGCAAGCCCGGGGAGTTGGCTCAGGTATCCAACCCGGCTTCGCCACACTCCCCTTTAGCCCCCCCCCCAAGAAATTTTTGGGTGAGCCTCTCGGGTTTCCAGCCACTCTGCCTTGCAAGCGCCTCATAATGCCGCCTCTCCGCTTTCGCTGCCTCCAGCTCCGCTTTGGGGCGGCGACACTCCACTGGCTGTGCCCAGGGTCCTTCTCCGTCCAGAATCTCCTCCCAAGTCCATTCCTCTTTTCCCCATTGCTGTAGTTCCTTTTCTCTCTCCTCAATCCGCTTGGTCCTGTTGTGGTGGGTGTTTCTGTAAAGGCAGTCAATGTTGTTCTCCCCCTTAGACGAGAAGGAGCATGGATAGGACCAAGATGCGGATTGAGGGAAATAAGCCATCTTTTAATGAAAAAACAGCAAACAAGACACTACAAACTACAAAACAACAAACGTGACTAACCTTCAACTGTCCTGTGAGGACACAGGAACAAACACCCACAAAACACCAGTGAAACCCTGGCTGCCTTTGTATGACTCTCAATTAGAGACAAACAATACACACCTGTCTCTAATTGAGAATCATACCAGGCCGAACACAACACCCCACATAGAAATAAAAACATAGACAAACCCACCCAACTCACGCCCTGACCAACTAAAATGAATACAAAACAAAGGAAAACAGGTCAGGAACGTGACACTGGGTTGGTTTGAATTTGTTGCTGCTAGTTAGTACACTGTTGCAGTCAGAGATGAGTTAGCTAGTACCACCGTAGCTGCATCCAATATTTTTTTGTGCCCTAGAAATGGGCTAATCTGACTGTTTCGTCTAAATTATACTAACGTAGAGTGGCATTGAATTGTAATCCAAAACGACCTTAATTTACTCGTTGTGACGCACTGAGGTTCCAAATTATTTTTGACGAGACTGACTTTATGACCCAATTTATCCTATTTACACTTAGTAAATTTTGACATTAGATAAAATATTTCTGAATCATATCGATGCCACAGGCCGTTTTCAAAGGGATTCGTTTTTTTTAGAGGCAGTCACTCTTTAAGTCTCTCTGCTGTTAAATTCAAACACTTAGGGCTGCCAATTGTTGAATTAAAAATACTATAAATAAAATACTATTAATAAAGCTTTTATCATTATTAATTTCTTGTACAGTACAGGGCAGTATCCCTTTACACTCATAACCCCATATACAGGTTGAAAACGCCAGATATGGCCTCTGATAAGCACCTAAATTGGAATCCAGTGGCTGTACAGTAACATGCTATACATGACATCAGAGCTCAGGGACTCCGCTTTACAGCTCTGTATGCGATTCAACTGACAGCCGTTCTAATCTTGAGCGGCACGCGCAACAAGATGACCCCATCCCTCCTGCTAATTAGGCTACTTTTGCAAATTGTTTTGTTGAGGAGGATGCTGTAAATGGGACGAGATAGGTAAATCTGCTTTTTGATTTTTGCACTTTACTTGTGGAATAATCTCCAAGGCTCTCTAAAATTGGATGAATTTGTGCCTCTAGGGCAATTCAACAGGCTGAATTGTGTTTTTGTTTTCTATGATTGTGTTTTGTGTTTCGTGTATTGATGTGTATATTGATGTGTACATTACCGTGTATAATGTATATTGAGGGGTATTGATGAGTATACAAAGCTCATCTGTAAAAGAGACCTTGGTCCCAGCATGACTCCCTGTCAAAACAATGGTTAAATGAAATAAAATCAAGAGGACTCGATGTGTTCTGAAAGATGAGACATTGAGGATTATAAAAAAATACATATTTAATGTCATACAAGCAAACCACACACTCTTGAGTCCAAATGTGCACTTCACATTTCCATATTATAAAACTCATGTAATTTACAGTATCAACGTTTATGATTGCTATGTTTGACGTACAGTTACAAGCAGGGGCGCAACTTTCACTGGGGACAAGGGGGTCATGTCCCCCCCACATTTTGAAATTACATTTTTGTCCCCCCCAGTTTTATCATTGAAATGTCATTCAAAAAGAGGCAACAGTGTGCTTTAGGACCATGCGGACATGGTCCTAAGGCAAGGTAAGTGCTGTTTAACTTAAAAGAAAACTAATGAACTAGGGTTTATTCACAGTGCTGAGCTAGTATTGTAACTGACATGTAAAGTTAGCTAATGTTTCATCCCCTCTCGACCGCGGAACACGCATCTGAACACACTCATGACTCCATTCGATACACACCAAAATTACTATCTTTGTCTCTGAAGTGCTAAGACTAAGATTGCATTTTGGCAGAAGAAAAATCTTTCAAATGATGCCCACTTGACCCAGACTGTGATTTATAATGGGCCGTGTTTGGAATGCGTAAACAACAGTAATTGTGTAAGGGTGGGGATGAAGGGCTGTGTTCCAAACAAAAAACTACAAACGTGCTTGTTTCAGTTCCTCAATGGCACAGCTAGGATAGCTCAAAAAAGCATCTAATATTTGAAGGCTCTTTCCTTGTTTCATTAAAGTGCATTGTCATTACTGAGGAAATGTGCACACTTTGGAGAAAGTAAAGTAAATGTAAAATGCACATAAAATCAACAGTGTAATTTTTGGATTCAGTCTTGTGTCAGGTGAACTGTTGTGTCCTCACCTTTAGTCTAATAATGTTCCCATAATCTCCAAAGTTTTCTCTTTCAATTGCTACCATGGTTATGCATATGCTTCTCATATTTCTTCTGTTAGAAACATTTCAATTTAGCATTATCCATAGAGGACAATTTCCATGAGTGTAAAGTGGTAATTACAAATGCAAACAAACAATGCAATACAATTTTATTGTCAGTAATAGAATACTTTATTTTTATCCACCACAGGGAAACACCATCTTTTCTTACTTGGCAGCGCTAAACGGCATTGGACTTGACAGGAATGTTGGCATGTCATTAATCAATAATATATGCATGGAAATCATCCCTGCACCTCCACACAGGTTACGCTCAGGTGCCGTAGTTGCTCCCCGTGGTATTATTGATAAATTGCATCAGTACCAACAGTTGCGAACGTTGTGCCTTAGTCGAGACTTCACAATAAGAAATGACCTCAGATCCGCAGCACCATTATTTTGGTTGTGCGCCGAACCTCCATTGGCTCGAGGCTTAATTGAAATGCGGATGATGCTGAGGAAAGACACTTCACCGTCCCAGAAAAAACTCTGACAACAACACAAGAAATGTGTTTGTTGAAATTCTGAACGAACACACCCAAAAGGAGCAACTGCGAGTTGCGGCGAACTCCCTTCTCTTCTTCCCAGTTACTCGTCTTCACTTAAATTGATGAAGAGCCGAATGCATTATGACCGCTGCAGTGGGATTCGGTGTGTGAATAAACATAGGTTTCTCTTTAATAAAAAAACTGTCTGAATGTGCCACACAAATTTTAAATTAATCCTACCGTTAAACACTTTCTGAGGGGTTGGGCCGGTATAGCGAGAATGGTTCCATTGTCTTATTTTTCCTCCGATGTGATTCACAATATGATAATAATAATTAAGTGAGGTTATTAATTTTTAATGAGAGCCCTAAATGGTGTGCCCCTTGGGCCTATAACCTCTTGGTTTTAATTAATATGTGGTGGGTGCACATTAGGCTTTCAATTAGAGTGGGGGGAATGGTCAGGCAATCACCAAGCGATTTCAATCCATATGCTCATCAAGGGTCCAAGTCATGGCTTTTTTAAATCAACCACTCAATCGCCCGAAAGGAAGAAAGAAGGGGAAAAACTTGCATCTATCAGGCATAAGCTTAAGACACTGCACACCGACGTTAACGATGGGTGGGGAGATGTTGAACTTCAAGAGTGCCTTTTTTTAATGAGGTTAGATTAAGACAGTAACATGGCATTAAAGCGAGAGGGAATTCAGAAGAGCAATGGAAAAAAGGTAGAATCCCTCAAGAAAGGAAGGGAGCGGGGATCAATGAGATGCAAATTAGCCCACATTGGTTTAAATGCTGACAGCTGAAGTGTCGCTTTGACAGAAGCGCTGTCAGCCAAACAAGCTCCAGTACACACTCCCCGTTTTCAACCCAAACAAATGGCTGCGACATGCCAAGGCGAGACGCGCTCTGTGTCTGTCGGTTGCCGCGGGTGACGAGGCGTGTGTCGCGAAGCAGTCAAGACGCCTCCTGCGCCATGTGGGGGGGGGGCTAGCCCTTGAGCAGGTAAGTGCCAGCATGTTGGGCAATGTGGCAGACCACAGGAGCCCTACTCTTAAAGTGCCCTTTTGCCATCCTCCCACCCCCCCCTTCCCAACATTCATGTCACAGCATTAAATGACCCTGGTGCATATTGATTCAGAGTGCATCGCTCTCTTGGGAGGTGGGGTTGGATATGGCCTGGGGCTTTTCCTGGAGAGAGTGGCGAGAAAGCAGCACTCCTGTTCCCAGAAAAATCGAGGGAGGCAGAGAACGAGAGATACAGATAGAGAAAGAGAAAAAGAGAGAGAGAAAACCCTCCCCCCAGTTTAGCCACACAGACACTTAGCAAGCCCCTCAGCTCAATCTCGTCTGGCCACAGTATCAACAACAAGAAACAGTGGCATTCAGCTGGAAGAGATGGAGTCTTCAACCGACAGGCCTATATCCCCCATGACTAGTCTGGAGAAGCCAAGTGATATATATTTACCCTTATTTTACCAGGTAAATTGACTGAGAACATATGATCTTTTACCGTAACGACTTGGGGAAGAGTTACAGGGGGGAGAAGAGGGGATGAATGAGCCAATTGGAAGCTGGGGATGATTAGGTGGCCATGATGGAATGTGACCAGGTTAGGAATTTAGCCAGGACAATAGGGTTAACACCCCTACGATTATGATAAGTGCCATCATTTCTTAAGTGACCACAGGGAGTCAGGAAATCCATTTCAACTTCCCATCCGAAAGACGACACCCTGCACAGGGCAATGTCCCCAATCACTGCACAGGGGCATTGGGATGTCCATAGACCAGAGAGAAGGGTGACCCCTACTGGACCTCCAACATCACTACCAGCAGCATCAGGGCCCATATCCACAAAGCGTCTCAGAAAAGGTCCTAAGGATCCTGTTAAAACCTGTTTTAGGACCCAAAAAACTCCCCGCTCAGAGTAGGATGTTAAGACACTGCTCAGAAAAGCTTTGAGCCAGGAGTAACTCATAAACGTTGATCATCTAGTAATCACAACCATTTGAGGTACTGCAAAGGAAAGCAAGTGATGATGCTCATTGACATGTAGCAAATGATGGGGAATAACCAATGAGGCATCGCCAGCTGTGAACTCTTGAGCACGCTTCAGACAACCACAGTGAATGTGACTGTACATCAAATGTTGCAATGATAAAACGTTTGATATCATTTTCGCCTGACATGATCACTTTGCCTACTTTTAATTATTGGTATGTGTGTGTGTATATATAAGTTAGAAGCACAGAATAGTCTAGAATGTCATTGTATGCTGTAGCGTTAAGATTTCCATTCACTGGAACTAAGGGGCCTAGCCCGAAACATGAAATTCAGCCTCAGACCATTTTTCCTCCTACACCTAATTTTACAGTTGGCACTATGCATTCGGGCAGGAAGCGTTCTCCTGGCATCCACCAAACATAGATTAGTCCATCGGACTGCCAGATGGTGAAGCGTGATTCATCACTGCAGAGATCGCATTTCCATGGCTCCGGAGTCCAATGGCAGTGAGCTTTACACCACTCCAGTCAACGCTTGGCATTGTGAATGGTGATCTAAGGCTTGTGTACTGCTGCTAGGCCATGGAAACCCATTTCATGAAGCTCCCGACGAACAGTTTTGTGCAGACGTTGCTTCCAGAGGTAGTTTGGAACTCGGTAGTGAGTGTTGCAACTGAGGAGACGATTTTTACGCTCTATGTGCTTCAGCATCAGGCAGTCCAGTTCTGTGAGCTTGTGTGGCATACCACTTTGCGGCTGAGCCATTGTTGCTCCTAGATGTTTCCACTTCACAATAACAGCACTTACAGTTGACCGGGGCAGCTCTAGCAGGGCAGAAATTTGACGAACTAACTTGTTGGAAAAGTGCCATGTTGAAAGTCACTGAGCTATTCAGTAAGGCCATTCTACTGCCAATGTTTGTCTATGGAGATTGCATGGCTGTGTGCTCGATTTTATACACCTGAAATAGCTGAATTCACTAATTTGAAGGGGTGTCCACATACGTTTGTATATACAGTGCATTTGGAAAGTTTTCAGACCCCTTGACTTTTTTCCACATTTTACTTTATGTCACAGCCTTATTGTAAAATGTATTACATTATTGTTTTGTTTTTTCTCATAAATCTACACACAATACCCCATAATGACAAAGCAAAGCACGTTTTTTGACATTTTTGCTAATGTAAAAAAACAACAGCACGGAAATATCACATTTACATTAGTATTCAGACCCTTTACTCAGTACTTTGTTGAAGCACCTTTGGCAGCGATTACAGCCTCGAGTCTTCTTTGGTATGACGCTACAAGCTTGGCACACCTGTATTTGGGGAGTTTCTCCCATTCTTCTCTGCAGATCCTTTCAAGCTTTGTCAGGTTGGATAGGGAGCGTCGCTGCACAGCTATTTTCAGATCTCCAGAGATGTTCGATCAGGTTCAAGTCTGGGCTCTGGCTGGGCCACTCAAGGACATTCAGAGACTTGTCCCGAAGCCACTCCTGCGTTGTCTTTGCTGTGTGCATTGTCCTGTTGGAAGGTGAACCTTTGCCCCAGACTGATGTCATGAGCGCTCTGGAGCAGGTTTTCATCAAGGATCTCTCTGTACTTTGCTCCATTTATCTTTCCCTCGATCCTGACAAGTCTCCCTGTCCCCGTCGCTGAAAAACATCCCCACAGCATGATGCTGCCAGGTTTCCTCCAGACGTGACAATTGGCATTCAGGCCAAAGAGTTCAATCTTGGTTTCATCAGACCAGAGAATCTTGTTTCTCATGGTCTGAGAGTCTTTAGGTGTCTTTTGGTAAACTCCAAGCGGGCTGACGTGCCTTTTACTGAGGAGTGGCTTCCGTCTGGCCACTCTACCATTAAGGCCTGATTGGTGGTGCTGCAGAGATGGTTGTCCTTCTGGAAGGTTCTCCCATCTCCACAGAGGTATTCTGGAGCTATGTCAGAGTGACCATTGGGTTCTTGGTCACCTCCCTGACCAAGGCCCTTCTCCCCTGACTGCTTAGTTTGGCCGGCGGCCAGCTCTAGGAAGAACCTTGGTGGTTCCAAACTTCATCCATTTAGGAATGATGGGGGCAACTGTGTTCATTGAGGATTTTCAATGCTGCAGACATTTTTTGGTACCCTTCCCCAGATCTGTGCCTTGACACAATCCTTTCTCGGAGCTCCACGAACAATTTCTTCGACCTCATTGCTTGGTTTTTGCTCTGACATGCACTGTCAACTGTGGGACTTTATATAGACGTGTGTGCTGTTCCAAATCATGTCCAATCAATTGAATTTACCACAGGTGGACTCCAATCAAGTTGTTGAAACATCAAGGATGATCAATAGAAACAGGATTCACCTGAGATTAATTTCAAGTCTCATAGCAAAGGGTCTGAATACTTGTGTAAATAAGGTTTATCTGTTTTTTATTTTGTATTATTTTGCAAATTATTTTTTTATTTTTTTTGCTTTGTCATTTTGGGGTATTGTGTGTAGATTGAGGAAGGAAAAAAATATTTTATACATTTTAGAATAAGGCTGTAACGTAATAAAATTGGGAAAATTCGAGGAGTCTGAATACTTTCCGAAAATCCCCAAGAACACAGTGTGTATATATTTTGAACCAATTCTGATATTTTGAATAATTTGATGGCATATTGCACTGAATCATACAGCATGATGGTTTTTAAAATAGTTATTTTGATAATATCTGTAACGGCATTCCTCCTCCTCTTCATCTTCGGAAGAGGAGGAGTATTGAGGGAACCAAGGCGCAGCGTAGTGAAAAGACATATTTATTTAACGAAAACACGAACTTGATAAACTAACAAAAAAACAACAAACGGTGTAGACAGACCTAGACGTAGTACTTACATAAAACAAGAAAACGCACGAATAGGAACATAGGCTACACAAAACCGAACAAACCGTAAACAGTCTGGCGTGGTGTACAGACACAGACACGGAAGACAATCACCCACAACGAACACTGTGACAACGCCTACCTAAATATGACTCTTAATTAGAGGAACGCCAAACACCTGCCTCTAATTAAGAGCCATACCAGGCAACCCAAAAACCAACATAGAAACAGAAAACATAGAATGCCCACCCAACCTCACGTCCTGACCACTAACACACATAACAAACTAACAGAAATAGGTCAGGAACGTGACAATATCGCCATTATATCAACACTCCCGTTTAACAACTCAATCGCTTTGGTACAGTAGGCATCAAGTTACTTGCCGATAATGTTGCATGAAACGTTAGAAAGGTCTATCATTTTTACCGAACACAATCAAAGTTAACATAGCCACTAGATGCGTTCAATTTCCCAGTTTATAAGGATGCCCAATTAAGGCATATTTTTTAACAACATGATATTCCGCTTGAAATAACATGATGTAGGTTCATGAAATAATCAGAAGAAAAACTAGATCATTTATTAGCCTAGTGGCAGTAAGTATTTAGGCATTGCATGTGAATTAGGCCATGTGAAATCATTGTCAAAAGCGCACGATATACAGTTGCATGCTGGTCTAGATTATTTATAGGTTGATCACATAAAAATATCCAAACATTCTATCAACAGCTCCAAAGCAATGTCCTGTCTATAACCATTTGTTCTATTGTCAAGACACCTGCTAGTAACTGTTAATGGGTTGGGACAGCTCATGAGGTCTCATAAATATCAGTCAACTAGGTGGGACTCTTATGACTAAAGAGGCTTCCTGCATAGCTTTTATTTTTACCCATAAGAGTAGGAGTAAAATTTTTCCCATTCTCAGCACTTACGACCAATTTTCTACTCGGAGATGCTTTGTGGACACGGCCTCTGGTCATCAATCTAGGGACCGACCAAGACCGACCCTGCTTTGCTTCAGAGGTAAGCCAGCAATGGAATGCAGGGTGGTATGCTGCTGGGCTGAGTATTTAGACGCCCCTAATACTCAGAAAAGACTATGTAGGATCAATTCTGCTTTAATGCTCTTTGAGTAATCGACTAAAGGACTGTGTACGTTAAGTGCAAGTTTTCATCCTTTGTTTAGTTCCGCGAGACTATCTCTTTGTAATACATGAGCACAGTTTTAGTGGCGACATGTGCTGTTAATAAATTGCACAGCTTAAGTGTAGTATTAAACCATGCAGCAGTTGCTCCGGAGGAAATGGTAAATGATGGCCTAACTTAATGTATTCCTTCCTTGTTGTCCAAGAGCATTTTGTATTCTACTGTCATACACACACACACACCTACACACACGCACATACACACGCGCGTGCCAGGACACACGCACGGAGACTGAGAGAGCTTAGCAGGGTCATTAAGCATTCTAGGAGTCCCTGTGAAATGTATGAGGCTTGTAGATGACTGTAATTTCCCAGGCACTGCTGTGGAACCTCAGGTCTCAGTTAATGTAAATATCAAAGCTCAGAGCAAAACAAACCGCAGAATGACTTCAACAAACAGCTCTGTTGGAAGAAATGGCAGAATTCCTCATCACTTCGTCGAGGTTGCTAAAAACAACGTCAATGAGTATCTTGTATATAATATCGGTTTCATCCAAAGAGAACAGTAATCAAAGCATACAATTTCAGATGGGTGGCCCCAGAGGGGAATCCAACCCACAACCTTTGCATTGCTAGCGTTTGGCTCACCAACTGAGCCAACCAGGACCACATTTAGTTCTGCAGAAGGCATTCTTAGCTATATGTGACATATTGGATGTCTAAAGACTGAAGGGCTTGAAGAGGCCACAGGGTCCGCAGAATGCACCCGCATTCTCAAGAAAAGGAGCACTTTTTCAAGACGTGTCACCGAGGTGGCCCCGAATTAGAAACACTCTCAAACACATTTTCCCATGCTGCCGTTACACTGGGGAGAGAGCGAGAGAGAAAGCGAGAGAAGAACGACGATGGCTAATGTACACCGGCAATTACCGACCATCATAATCACAGCATCCATTGACAACATAATCACAGGACAATCAGGTGGTGAATCAGAAGCAATTTGCAAAGTAGCCCTACATCTTGGAGGGGTTGGCTAAATCCTACATTTGTGCATGGAGGGCTGAAAAGGTCTAATTAATGTAATGAGGTGGTGTCAGAGAGGCTAACCGCGACCTCGGCTAGGCACGAGCCACCTTTGAATATGAGACAAACGTCGGCAGGCATTAGCCTTCCTCGCTAACACCCGGAAACTGGGTTCAACGGCGGCTCCACAGACTCCATTGCGGTGCCAATTCAAAAAATGAGCAGGTGTCAAATTGGGCTTGATTGAGAAGATGAGAAGACAAGAAACGACAGATGTACAAGTTGTTGTGGCAATTTGTCCTGTAATTTCCGTCTTTTGTGTGTGTGTGTGTGTGTGTGTGTGTGTGTGTGTGTGTGTGTGTGTGTGTGTGTGTGTGTGTGTGTGTGTGTGTGTGTGTGTGTGTGTGTGTGTGTGTGTGTGTGTGTGTGTGTGTGTGTATCTAAAGTGTTGTGATAATGAGCAGCACAAGTACCTATTTTTCCCTGTGGTGGCTGATTATCTTTGCAAAGGCCTGGCTGCTAACCAAGATGTGTAGATATTGATAAGCTTGTGTCTTTAGTTTTAGAATGTATTCTTGTAGAGGAATGGGGGGGGGGGGGGGAATATGTAAAGAGACAGCTGCTGAAATTCCTCACGATATGCCAGCATGTTAACTGTAGAAAAAGGAAACACCTTGGGGTTATGTTATTAAACTTAAAAATGAACAACAAGGAAACTGAATTAATCGGCACCAAAAAAGGATGCAGATATACACAGTTGAGCAAATTGAATTGGAATGTAAATGATAAAACGTTTCACGTACCGGCCTCCAAATTCACAGTCTGTGCTTTTCCCTCCGTTGCTCAAATGTGGATAACAACAAAATTAATTATACATATTAACGCTTGCCAATTTATTTTTCATGCGCATCTCCCCGAAAACGGCTTTCCACAAAAGCCGCCCGTCCAGAATTTGAACTAA